>NC_090438.1:257147262-257317262 GCF_031143425.1 Pleurodeles waltl
AATTTCATAAAATTCTTTATTTTCACATTTTGGATTCTAAATTCAATTTGAATAGTAGCCTTTTTAGCTTTTTGATAGATGACTTCAATATTTTGATGTGTGTGTAGGCAAAGTTTGCAGTCAGTGTTGTTTATTTTGAGGCAAGTGCATTGTAGCTTTGCAATTCATTTTTTGTCATTTTTAGTTCTGCATTCATCCAAGTTTCTTGTTTTCTTTTAGCATATTTTGTTGTTCAGAGTGGAATTAGGATGGTGCAAACAGCATTACAATGGAATTTTGGATAAAGATAAATAGATTAAAATCTGTAATCTGTGAGAGACGACCAGCAGGCAAGCAAACCAGACACTCTACAGTAATGTACATCAACAATAATCCATTAATCACAAGAAATCCATCAGCTGGGAGGACCATAACATTTAACCAATGTCCTCTTCTAGGAGAGATCAGTTAATCATACTCTTTCTTGCATGGACAGCAAGCTTTGGGGAGGTGCCCAGAAGGAAGCAAACTTCCACTGTACTTAACATTTGCAAAAATCTAAAGACAATCCTGCATTGAACAAAGTGGCAATTCTTAAGGAAAGGCATGAAGATGGGCCTTGAATAGAGTGAACAGAAATTAAGTAGATGGTGGACTGTGCCTGCCCTACAACGATAAAAGAGTGACCTTTCACATTTACCCATTTTCCAGATGAGCTAAGGTTCCAGGCTGTGGGAAACCTGGTCTGATTGCAGAAGCCCCCTACCCTTTTCCCCCATTTTTTACTTTTTGCCTGTGTTTTCCTGACTCTGATGGTGCCCTGGGCACTTCTAAACAGAGCATGTGCTCTGATTAAAATGATTATGCAAATTAGGCTAATTATATTTGGCATTATCAACCTACCTAATCGTTTTGGTGTAATTTTAAAGATACAAATATTTTTATAAGTTGGTGTTGTAATTGTATTGTGTTTTGTGTTTTATTTATTTACTGTTTGGTGATTTTTAAATGCTTTACACACTCATCTCCTAAGTTAAGCCTTGTCACTCGTTGAAGGTTGAGCAAGGATTAATTTATTGACACATAAATGGTGGTTAGTGGCCTATTGCTTAGTGTAGGTACTTACCTGCTCTTACCAATAACCCACTTTCCAACATGAGAAGAAGAAAACCACGGCTCATCACAGGATCAAGGTGAGAATACTTTATTCCTTGGTGTTAAATCAGGGCGGAAATCCTCTGATGTCATAAAACGCACTAGATACGTTGTATGGAAGCACTGTACAATTTTCATGATTGTGTAACAACAGCCAGGCTGTTTCTTCTTCTCATACATGGACTGTGACCTTCAGGTTAACAGCTTACCACACCCTGTGGCTGGGTGTACTACCACTTGAGCACTCTCTTCTGTCTAACTAGACATACTATCATGAACTTTCGATATTCAGGACAATAGAAATTCTGGAAGTGCGCACCGTTTATACACAGCCACAACTTGTTGTTAATTTGGTTGTCCACTTTCCAACATGTTTGGTGCACAGTGGTGGTGATCCAGTACTTGCATTTAATATCACACTACAGTTGTATGTGAAATAAGTTAAAAAGCCTCTAAACTGACCTAGAACAAATGTATTTTTGATTTTTCAAATTTGGACTATTTTTTTTTATTACTTCATTTTTGATTTTTCTAAATTGTTCTGATCAATTGGTGGCAAAGTTATTTTAAGTGACACGAAATTTAAGGAAGACGATGGAGCTTGGTCTGACTAGCCTACACACACTCACTGGAGCAAAGTTTAGGCTGTTGTGCAGAGAGGGGATTGCCTGCTGCTAACAGACTTAAGAAGACTGTGCTGATCAAGTCCCTTGAAGTCTAGTTAATGCAGATGGAGGCAGAGAAACCTTCAGAGGTAGGAAGGGAGAGGGAAGATGTCCTCTCCAACCTCGAGGAGGAGGAGAATGATTGCCTAACTGTGATTTCAGCAGCTGGGGCCCCATCCAGAGCTAGTGGGAAGAGGGGGCCTATGACATCAGACAAAGAGGAAGCAGAACTAGACCTCAGAGAAAGGGAAATTGAGGTGCAGATAGCCCTCATATCTTTGGAGGCAGAGAAGGTGGCCTTAGAGAAAAAGAAGTGTGTAAAGAGTGAACAAAGAGATGGTGGCAGTGGCAGAGAAGTTGAGGTGTCCGTGGGTAGTGGGTATTGTCCCAGACTACCCAAGTTGGTTGTTCCTCCTAATGTAGAGGGAGATGACATAGACAAATGGTTGAAGGCCTTTGAAAGGGATCTCCAGATGAGGAGGGTTAAGTCTTGAAATTGGGGTTCACTCCTATGGTAGTTGGCCCCAGTATCTTGGAGGGATAGGCTCCTGCCCATGAGGGCGGGAAGCAGATTCCTATCCCAGTATGAAGAGGTGTTTAACCAAGAGGTTTGGTCTGACCCTAAGCAGTACAAAATGAAGTTCGGGGACACCCAGAAGGTCCATACCCAGTATGGGTTGACTTTGTGGACACCTCACTTAAGGCACTAGAAGGCTGTATACAAGGTAACCAAGTAAATACTTATGAGGGGTTATGAACTTAGATCATGAGGGAGCACATGTTGACCAATTGTATCCAATAAAGATTACAACAGCATCTAGTGGACTCAAACCTGACTCAAACCCACTGAGCTGGGGGAGGCAGCTGATGAGTGGTTGGGAACCAGAGTAGTTGTCAGGTTCCAGAGGGAAGACTCCAAGAAGGGGGGTCAGGTCCCCAAAAATACTAAAGAGGGAGGGGTAAGCCCATCACAGAGACTCCCTCTGTACAGCAGAACCCTAAAAAGGAATGGAGCAAATTCCACTCCCACTCTGAGAAACAAAGGCAGGGAGACATAGGGTTAAAGAAGCTCTTGAACAATAAGGCCTGTTTTGACTGTCAGCACACAGATCACTTCAGAGGAGATGCAGCCTGTTCCAAGAAGGTGGCTTGTACTGCGCTGTCCAGTATAGCCATAGAAGAGGACTCATCAGATGATGAGGTCCTCATAGCAATGGGCTGGTAGACTGGTCCAGATGGTAAGCAGGTGATCCCTGAGGGTGGGAGTAGGTGCTTTCACCCCATTCAGGTGAATGTGATCCCTACCCCTGGCCTGAGAGACACATGTGCCAGTCACACTGTAGTGAGTGACCGGTTGGTGTGCCCAGACATGTACGTCCTAGGGGCAACAAGGAGAGTCAAGATAGCCACAGATGAGCTCACCACCAAACCTGTAGTCATAGTGCCCCTAGAGAGGGAGGATATCCTTGACTGGTTTAGGGTGGTGTCTGTGCTGACCTCCACTTAAATTGCAGTCTGAGCTGAGATGGGGAATGTGCTCAGGCCTCCCCCCAACCAAAGTCTCAGGGGAGCCAGTCCCTACAGTTAGGAGACGGGGTACCCATGGAAAGGGAAAAAAAAAAGATGTGTAGGCCACTCTTAAAGAGAGTTCCAGTGAGCCCAAGGCTGTCTGCCCCAGTTGCGGGGGAGCCCAGCGTTGGCACTGGTGAGATCTCGCCTGACCCCATGAAAGTCCTGAGTAGTCAGGCAGCTGTCGAGCTGCAGGGTGGTGCTCCTGCTCTGACAGAAGGGATTAGAAGAATGGTGTCTGCCACAGGAGGTGGTAAGCCCCCACTCTAAACAGCAAGAGGGGTGACAAGACCCCACAGTTGCCCCTAAAACAGCTCACCCACCTGTCAGTGGAGAGATTAGGGTGTGGTGCTGGGTTCTAACAGCTGTCAGTAGCTTCTGCTGGGTGCTGGCCTTCATGGCAGCACTGCACTTGGCCTGGGAGGCAGACCCCAGTGCCAAGAGCAAAGTAGGCCCCCTGACCCTGTTGGTCATGGTGGGATTGCTCAAGTGTTCAGTAACCTCTTTGGGTAAGCTAGGTGTTGGGGGAGGTGGGCACTCTACCACCCAAGTTGGCAGAGAGAACAACCTCCATAGAGGAAGGTTTCAGTTTAAAACGGGCCCTTTTACTGTTGGAATGGGTTCACTACCCAGAGGGAGGGACCATGACAGGACGATGTAAGGCAGAGTAGGCCCTGCAATAGGACAGCCAGGTTTTTCTCACTGTCTTCCTTGCCTGAGAAGCCAGGAAGACTTTCCCAGGGTTGGGCTGAGTCTCCTGGATGTGTTGGCTGGGTTTGCGGCTTGTGTGAGAAAACTGGGCTGATTGCAGAAGCCTCCTAAGTTTTTGCCCCCATTTTTCACTTTTTGTTGGTGTTTTCCTGATTCTGATGGCGCCCTGGGCACTACTAACAGTCCCAGGGCCAGTGCTCTGATTAAAATGATTATGCAAATTAGGCTAATTATAATTGGCAGTATCAACCTACCTATTAGTCACTAGTATATGATAGGGCATGTAGGTTTAGGGACCCCAGCATGGATAGTGCACCCATAGGTGCACTGCTGATGTGCCAAGTGTCATTTTAAAGGCAGATCAGCCTTGCTGACTGCTTTTAAATTAAATGTATCTTAAGGTTCAACTTTGGAATTAAAAGTACTTCCAAAGTCTTAAACTACATTATTGTTACATATAAGTCACCCCTAAGGTGTACCCTAAGTGCCCCAGGGTTGGATGCAGTGTAACTATAGTCAGATACCTTATAATATATGTTTTGTAAGCTCTGGTGAGGAAAAATATCCAAATTCATTTTCCCTCATTGTAGTGAATAGGCACCATAGGCTAAAATAGGGAGACATTATATTATTTCATAAAGTCTCAAAAGGAGCTAGATATATCAAGTTTGGTATCAAACTTATTGTTATAATAAATCCAACAACTTGCCATTGTTGAATTTAATATCACTCAGGGAAAGTGTTTTAGAACTCTACCTGAATGTTGCCAACTTCAGCTCTGTAGTGCTCTTCTCTGATTGGCCAGCCTCTGGCAGCCTGGCCAGGTTTTCTTGATGATTTGTGAAGTGGCCTGCGCTAAAGACAAAGAAAGTGCCTGAGGCAGGAGAACTGCCTCAGCAGATGGTGAAACAGGATGGGGGAGAGCAGTTAACTGGACTTCAAAGGCGGGAAGGACAGTTGGAGCAGCTCAGGACCCCCCCCCCCATTTCCTACAACACCAGACAACCAGTTGGCCCCGATTAGATTAGAAGAGGGCTAGAGAGGGCTGTGTTAAGGGAACCTATCCACACCAGTGGGTGAACTTAGCCAGACCTAACCTCCAAAAATAATTCTGCCATTTTTAAGTTTTAAAGAATGTTGCTCCCTGGGATTGATTTTTGCCACACTTCCCAGGAAGTGTTCATCCAAGAGGAGGGTAGCCTGCATGTAATTGGTCAAGAGTCCCCCAGCTTTTCACCCTAGGAGCAAGGATACAATTGGTAGAGCTAAACCCCCACCTCAGATCCCTACAAGGAACAATATCAGAAGAAGAAGGACTGCCCTGCTGGACCCCTGACCTGCACCTGGACATTGCACTCTGAAAGACTGCAGAAGCTGCACTCTTGGGCTGCACCACAAAAAGAACTTTGCCTGGCTTTAACTGGTTCAGGATGGGACTTCCTGATTGCTATAGGTGAAAAATAAATAACCAGAGTCCCCTGTGTCAAACCCTGAAGGAACTGACCAGCTGACCACTGTCCAGTGGTCATTTTGGAGTTTAAACCAGGTACATTTTGGGAGTTGGAGTCCAAGCCCTCAAGGAGCAACTCGGAGCATCTGGAACCTTGCGGTGAGCTGTGGACTCCTAAAGAACCTTCAATGACCTGCTGGAAGAAGATCCAGAAGTTTAGAGAAGATTGGAGACCTTTTGGTAAAATGCTCCATAAAGCGATCAACCCACCGTGGTGAGTCAAGCCAGTTTACCTCAACCGCGACCCGGCCTCACTTGCAGATTCGACCCGCCAAAAAGCTCTGGAGGTCCAGACTTCCAGGATTTCACCGGGAGCTCCTGGAAAGGGAATCTGACGATCTTGCATTGAAATCAGCTTGCTATGGAGGGTCGACCGCTGATGGATGGAAAAAGCTGCAAAAATGTGACAAAGTCCAAATGTAGAAAGTTGCCTGGGACTTTCTACGCAGTGTATCCGAGGACAGCATCAGGGACATCGGATCAAGATTCAGCTTCAGCCCAGACAAAGATTTCCCTCCTGAAAAATCGACTATGTCCCAAGGTAGAATTCTTCACTGAGGTCTCCTGCGACATGTATCTGAAGAGGGCTTGAGGGAGGATGGATCAGATTACTGACTTCGTCCTGCTGAAGAAAATCTTCAAGAAAAAGACTGAGGCCCTTATTATGACATTGGCAGTAAAACCCACACAGCCAACATACCGCCGCCGCCGCGGATATCCGTTCACCATATTATGACACACACACACACTATTCAGCCACAAACATAAGTCCGCCACACCAAAGGTCAGTGATAAACTGGTGGTATCCAAACCCACACCGTTATGCCAACAGAACAACGCCCATCACATTATGACCCACGAATCACCACGGCCGAACATTCAATGGCGGTAAACCACTGGCGGTACACACATTGGGCAATTCAAACAACACACACCTGACAACCATACACACACCACACCCACACACCCACACTACTATAAAACACCCACCCACAGTACCCACAACCCTTTACAAATACAAACCATTGCCACCAGGCTGACACCAAGACCACTGCGACAATTAGACCTACACACCACCCACACTCATACACCCCTCACACACTCCACATCACACACCCCAACGTATTACCCAACACACCCTCACCAACACACATCACATAACACCCATGGCACCACAAAGGCACCCCTGTTTTACTGAGGAGGAGTTAAGGGTCATGGTGGAGGAAATTGTCAGGGTAGTGCCACAGCTATTTGTTTTACAGGTGCAGCAGATATCAATAGCAAGGAAGATGGAGCTGTGGCGGAGAAACGCGGACAGGGTCAACGCCGTGGGACAGCACCCCAGAACAAGGGATGACATCAGGAAGAGGTGGAACGACCTACGGGGGAAGGTACGTTCCATTACAGTAAAACACCATCTCGCTATACAGAGGACTGGCGGTGGACCCCCACCTCTTCCCCCACAACTCACAGCATGGCAGGAGCAAGACTTGCAATTCTGCACCCTGAGGGCCTGGCAGGAGTTCGAGGAGGACTGGACTCTGGTAAGTCAACTTTCAACAATTATAAGCCCCCATACCTGCATGCCATCACACACCCTCACCCTCACTTCCATCACTCCACTCCATCCCACACACTCCACCATCACATCACACTAATCCCAATGCCAAGCCCTGCATGTGGTACCAATGCATGGATACCCCTCACAGCCCTGGATGGACACTCATCACTAAAGCTTGCACAGCATAGGGAAACTAACAATCCCACCATACACCAACATACACAAGCAAAAGCTGGCAGGGCAACACCAACCATAGAGGGGAAGCCAGGGACGTACAAATGTCATAAACATGAAGCATAATACATCAGTAACATCCCCAAAGGTACCCCAGTCAATGTCACTGGAGAGGAGGTGCCATCACTATCTAGTTCCCCAACAGAAGAGGCCCACAGTGATGACAGTAACTCTGGATTTCAGGATCTGGACAATCTACCTGGCCCATCAGGGACCACTGGACAGTTGGTCACCCAAGCCCAGTCACAGACCACTACAGAGCCTCGCCCATCAGGAACCAACACCAGAGCACCAACTCAGTGTCCCCAAACCTTTGTCCCCAGAACACGTCAATCAGCAGTGTGCCCACCTGAACAGGGACCCCAAGCCACACCACGCACACAAGACAATCAGGGACCTTGGGTCAGTGGCACACCATTCAGGGGACAAAGGCACAGGCCAACAGGGACACTAGGAGGACTGCTGTGCACCAGGAGGAGGACAGGACCAGGGAACCAACTCTCCAGGAGGCACTCTCCGAGTTCCTGGGAGCCTACCAACATTCCCAGGACACGATGGGCCAGATTCTAGACAATGTGCAGGCAAACAGACAGCTGCAGGAGGGACAGTATCAGGGAATCAGGGAGGACTTGCAGGTCATCAACAACACCCTGATCTCCATAGCAAGGGTGCTGGCAGACATAGCCAACATTATGGGTGAGGCAGTGTCACACCAGTGGGCCCCTGCCACCAGCCAGTCATCTGAACAGCCCTCCACTTCTGCTGCCTCTAGTGGCCAGGAGGCCCCGCCACAGGACCAACAGGCCACCAGAACCCCTCCACCTGCAGAAGGTGAACCACCTGCAAATGTTCCCTGTAAACCAGACAGAAGCCAGAGACACTTGCCAAGACCACCGCCAGGAAATGAGACTCTCCTGATTGTAATGTAATGTCATGTAAATTCGTACAGCGCACTCCGACCCTAAGGCATCGAGGAGCTGAACGCATACCGCTGTGGAACCCCTCCTGGCTTTTCCCTGTGAGGTGCCCACTCCTGGGCAACCCCCAAGGTGAAGCCAGGCATCCTAGCGCTGTTGGGGCCGTTGTGGAAATTAAGCAAGCTATTGTCCCCCTGGTGTCCAACACTGTCCTTTTGTCCACCTTGAACTGCCATTGCTCTCCTTCCTATGTCCACATGGACAATGCACCTGTGCTACAAACAGACTGGAACAATACCCTGGACTTTCCTCTATCATCACCCCATCCCTTTGCACTTTCCCCTCTATATATTAGCACTACAATAAACACCCTTGGATAACAATCGACTACGAGTATTTCATGTATTTCAAATATGTATTGATTGAAACAGATACAACCATTACAAATGAACTGTACATAGAATGAGCATAGAATTAATGACCTGTAGCTGGCTGTTGTGATCACACCAGGAGAATTAGTCAAATCAACAATATCTGCAAAATGAATATCCAGAGGTAACAGTAAGTAGGCAAAGAATTGGGAAATGCCAGCATGCCAATGCCACACAAAATACAACCAAAGTCATAGAAATGTAAAGTTGCACTGTCTCACCTGTGTGTCATTGGAAATACTGCCTCCTCATCCTCACTGTCATCAGGGTCCTCTGCTGCCACAGAGCATATCCAGTCTCCTCCTCCTGCAGAAAAGGCACATGCCGCCTGAGGGCCAGGTTGTGCAACATGCAGCGTGCCACTACTACCTGGCAGACCTTCTTGGGTGAGCAGCACAGGGATCCACCTATTAGATGGAGGCACCAGAACATGGCCTTCAGTAGGCCAAAGGTCCTTTCAATGATCCCTCTGGTTCACCCATGTGCCTCATTATAACGTTCTTCTGCCCTTGCCCTGACATTCCTCACAAGGGTCAGCAGCCATGATAGGTTTCGGTAACCAGAGTCACCTGCAAATATTGAGGGACAACATTTAGCCACACACTATCCTATATGGCCCAACCCATAGACATACACCAACATATACTGGGTGGGAACCAGGGCTCATCAATTAGCCACACCCTGTGCCTCTGTAGTTGGGCCATCACATTTGGGATGCTATTTGAGAAAGAAACAGGGACCAGGGCACTCTAAGTCTCTATAGTAAGTATAAAGTCCGAGATGAGTAGAGTTGCAAGAAGTATTTAATCCAAGAACAGACAACAGCCAACACGTGTTTCGTCCTAGCGGACTTTTTCAAGGCTGAAATATAAACAAATGGCAGTTCTTACACATGAGATGATATAGTGTACGAGGATCTGACACATGGATATACATTTTTGCACGAGGGATGAACCCTTTGGGATACATGAATATTCGAACAGAAAGGCGATACCCCATTGTTTAAACATTAAAGCAATTTAAAATGAACTTTTTTACAAAGAGAATATGGTGCACGTGTAAGAGATAGGTGAAAGACAAAACCCTGAAGGTTCCTTTTCCGTGCGGGTAGAGAAGTTTCTCTTGTGCAATAGGGAAACATGCAGATAAACCTTATATTTCAAGCTGGTGTTCAAGACGGAGATTGATGCATGCATGGTAGGTGGCAGGTAGGGAGAAAACCGTGTACGCAGGCGAAGATTAGGATAGGGGTGCTACACAAGCAGGTGGTAGTTACCTCATAGATTCAGTACAGGATGAGGACTAGTTTCACTGGGGATGCTGTAGCCCCTAAGGTATAATGTTGGTTCTATGGGGAGAAACCAGAGGAGACATGTTTATGATACTGCAGTATCATAGGCTGGTGTGAGTTACAGCCACATATAGAGGTAGAGGAAAGACAGTAGTATTGACCTACCCCAAGTTAATAGTCAGTCTTGCCATATATTGTGGCTAGTACTCCTGTCTTTGGCGCTATTCGGCTTGCCGTACTTCTGAGTATTGTTCAAATGGTATATCCGTAGTTACATAAAATGATAGACACGGGGTCCCTCTGGGCCCAACCTGCAAAGGGTGACATAAAAAAGTGGGTGCATCAAGGAAAAATTGAAATGGCAACTTGAGCTAGTGGTCCAAAAATAGTATGAGAGCTGTTGACTACACTCTCATTCTTGTTGAGAAAGCTGGGTGGTTTAGCGTCTAGGTAAATAGAATATGAGTAAACTAAGCTAAAACAAAGGTGTGTTCTCCTGGTGCTCGTAGAAGAGGCTGACCAACGCTAGAAAAAAGTACGTGACATAGTAGCCGCCAAAAAATTCAGGTCGCGGTAGAAGAGAAAAGGCCGTTATGGCCAGGTCAGTGAAAATAGTAATCGATAGGAACATATGTATCCGTTTCTCCATATGAGGAAGATGAAAAACGTGGGCGTAGAAAACCGGCTATAGTTATACGAGCGGGAGAGTCCAGACCCGTTCTACTCCGGAATCACCGTCATAATACTTGCATCAATCTAAACGGGAAAAGGAAGGTCTGCCCCGTCGGGGTTTCCGTACTTAATGCTCCGAATAAATACAGCAAAAAGGGGGAACAGAAGCCGATACGGTAATCCGGCTGCTAGGACTGGAATGTGCATACCTTAATTCTTCCAGTCACTGTACGTAGAGTAACGCGTCCATCTGTGCGGCGAGCGCGAGAGCAGCGCGTGATAACGCTTTTTTGTTGTCGGTGTGTTCTGCGTCCTGCAGTTTGTCGGCGTCTATAAGCGCGCGTTAAAGACATGAAAATAGGACTACGGCTTAGTAGGATAGAGCGCTATGGGGGCCCTAGTTAGGGTGGGCGTTGGCAGGCGCCATGTTGATGGTATTACGGGTCAGGTAGAAACTGTCCATCAACAGTTAGAGAAAAAACCACACCTTATGTTTACAGAAGGGATAGAGCTACAAAGGAAAGAACTGCTACAGTGGTATAGGCGTTGTGAACAGTATAGAAGGTAAAAAGATAGTAAGGTGGAAGTAATTGAAGAAAGGATGAATATCACCCTATACCATCGCGTGCTTGTATAGTGTTGCCATTGTCCAACTCTTTTAAGCAACCCGTGCCACATGAGTATGGGTGGTATGTCATACATTTTAGAGTAAACCCTAAATCTCTGTGTAACGCAGACACATTATCATTTTTGACCCAAAAAAGAAAAGAAAGTGAGTAAACGACCTCAGAAAGGACTAGTTAACATGACAGTTTTTAACACAAAAGATAAGATATGGAAAAAGAGATTTCTTTTGTTTTTTACATTGTAGGAAAAAAGACGCCTGAGAGTAGGGTGATCATTGTTAATATGTTTACAATATCAATAGAAAGGACACAATCCAAAGGAAAAAGAAGTCATTATATGCATTAAAAAAGAGAAATTATGATTATAAATATGTCATGTAGTATTCAGAGTCCGTACAGACCAAAAACAAAAGTGGATGACAGCAATTTTATACAGTGAAGAGCATCACAACATTGGGAGTAGAGCCCACCAAATGTTTATAAAAATACATGCAGGTCCTTGTGGATATTAAGGCCCTGTTCTACTGCCCGTAATTTTATAATCCATCTGCTCTCTAAGCGTCTTAGGGCCAGTGTGCGGTTGCCTCCTCGGGGCAGATTACTTAGAGAGTCTATTCCGTGTATAGTTATGTCCAAGACTTCTCTTTGTCCATGTTGTTCGTTATAATGTGATGCAAAGGGGTAGTTCGTATTATGTGTTCTGATGGCTCTCAGATGCTCCTGGATTCTCTCCTTGAGAGGGCGGATGGTGCTGCCTACATAGATGAGTCCACAAAAACATACGATGCAATACACCACGTGGCTTGTGTTGCAATTAATGAAGTTTCTGATTTTATGTTTGACCTGGGTATTGTACCGAAATTTCTGTGTTTTGTCTTTAATGTAATCACAGATGCTACAGTGGCCACATTTGTAAGTACCTGGAGGCAATTTTGGTAGCCAAGTACCTTTTTTTACAGAGGGCAAGAAGCTATGGCACAGCTGATCCCGTAAAGTAGTACCTATTTTGTAGATTATGCTAGGTTTCGTAGTAAGGCCCTTCTTGAGCACATCATCCGTTAAGAGCAGTGACCAGTGTTTACGTATGGTTTTGAAGATTTGAGAGCTGAGTGCACTGTGTCTGATGATAAGAGAAATGCGTTTGTGTGGGTCTTTCTTTCTTGGGTTCGTAAGTAGATCCGGACGTTTGATTTTCAAAATCCTATTGCATGCCTTTCTAATGATCTGTGGGCGATAACCTCTGGATCTGAACCGTGTTTCCATGTTATGTAGTTCTTCTTTGAACATCTGGTCCTCACTGCAGTTACGACGTATTCTAGTACTTTCTCCATAAGGAATAGCATCTATTTGGGGTTTTGGGTGAGAGCTAGTGGCATGAAGTACTGCATTGCAAGCTGTTGATTTTCTATATAGTTTAGTACATATTTTACCCTGTTTGATATAGATGGTGAGATCCAGGAAGTTGATGGAAAGAGGGCTGACTTCATGGGTAAATTTGATGTTGTAGCTATAGTTGTTTAGATGTTCTGTAAAGAGTGTGAACGCGTCTAGATCGCCTGACCAAAAGACTAAAATGACGTCAATGTACCTGCCCCAGTACAGAATATGTTGCGTCAAAGATGGTGGACAAGTACGCCATACATGGGTTTTCTCTAGAAATCCCATGTAGAGATTAGCGTATGATGGAGCAAATTTGGCCCCCATCGCCACCCCTTGCATTTGGCGATACCATATGCCATTATGCATAAAGATATTGTTGTCTAGGACCATTTCAATCAGGTCCATCAGCATGTTCGAATGGTCTAGTAAGGAGGCATCCCTGGTGTCTAGATAGTGTTGTATGGCAGTGAGACCTTCTGATCTAGGGATGCTTGTGTACAGAGAGGTGACGTCTAGTGTGGCTAGATAATGTCCTTCCGTCCAGTCATAGTCTATAATTTTACAGAGTAGATCTTTAGTATCTCTAATGTAAGAGGGTAGATTTTGGAAAAAGGGCTGTAGAAAGATATCGATATATTCCGATGGTTTTTCCGTAGGGGAGCCAATGCCGGAGATGATGGGCCTGCCCGGGGGAAACATACCCTTTTTATGGATTTTAGGTAGGATATACATACAGGGTACAGTTGGTGTGCAGTTATATAGGTATTTAAACTCCATGTCCGAGATCAGATCCGGGTTCATGAATGTTTGGAGCTTCTGAAGGATGTATCTGTTGACATCTGGCATGGGATTCGAGGTAAGCCTACGGTATGCTGTACAGTCTGATAGTTGACGGTCCACTTCAGATATGTAATCTTTCCTATCCATGATAACGATGTTCCCCCCCTTGTCAGCTTCTTTGATGACTATATCATTGCATCTAGAAAGGGAAGCAATGGCTCTTTTTTCTGCTAGTGTAACGTTGTACGAGGGGATGGACTTATGTCCCAAAATGTATTGTTCTTCCTTGTGGTAAAGGCCGTTAGTGACCTTCCTACAAAAGGAGTCGATAGCATGGTCCCTAGGGATCACAGGTGTAAATTTGGAAGTGGTCTTAAGACCGCTGAGCGTTCTGATGTTGGAGTCTATGTTAAGATCAGTGAGGATGTCAGCAAGTGATGGTGCAGAACCCCCTGTGTGTTCTATTGATAAAAGAGTTTGGATATCTTTGACATCTCTAATCGTCATGTTGCTAGGGGTGTGGTGACCCGTGATGAGTGGACAAGCAGGGGTGTTCGAGTCATAGAAAAATTTGAACAATTTGCATTTCCGAATAAAATTGAAGAGACTAATATGGAGTAAGGTGAAGTCTGGGAGAGTGGTCGGAACGAACCCCAAACCTTTTTTGAGAATGTTGGTTTGATCTCGGTCTAGGCTTTTAGAGGATAGATTGCTAATGCTGATGGAGTCCGGAGTGTTAACACCTAGTGTCCTCTCATTCATCAGTGTTGGGCATTGCGAGTGCTGGAGCGTGTGGCTACCCCCTCTATTCGATTGTTTGCGTTTATGCTTCCCTCGTCTTGTGACCTTGTGGTGCCCGTATCCCTCCTTTGAGTTTGTTTTTGGCCCCTCCGGAACCTCTCTAGCTCCAATAAAAAAGGTGACCTGTGTGTGGAGGGAGATCTTGGTGTCTGGTCCCTCATATCCTCACTCATCCCACTAGATATGCTAGATACATCTGTATCACTATTTGCTGGGTTGCACGGTGGAAGATTTTTTTGGATACCGGCTGGTTCCCTAGGTGTAACAGGTTTTGTGTTGTCATATTTGCGTGCAAACGTGAACACCCTTCCATTTTTGTAGTCACTATCGTCTCTCTTAAGTTTACGTAGTTTCTTGTCCTTAATATATAGTTGATGCTTTTGTAAGACGTCTCTGAGGATGTTGAAGTTCTTTTGTTTGGTGTCAGGTGAATCTATGTCATTAATTTCTTTTTCTAGTAGTGCAATGTCCTGTATGATTTTATCCCTTTTTGCTTTAGCATCTCGGATGAGAATGTCCATCATCCCGTATGATGAAGCAATTAGCAACTGTTCCCATTCCCTTAGTAGGTCTGGGCTGAGGTCGTCAAAGGATGGAAATAGTATGACCCTCAGACCCCTAGGTATTTGTTGGTTGTCCATGTACTTCTGTAGGATCGTGTAATCCCACCAGCGGGAAAGTTCCTGTTTTTTACGTCGTTCTAGTTTAATAAACTTAGTTCTAAGACCTTCGTGTGGTGTTTTCGAAATGCAAATTTCAGTAGTCTGGGAGTCAGATTGGAATAGTTCTTTTAGCAGTTTTTTTTCTTGCATTTCGAAAACACCACACGAAGGGATGATGGACATTCTCATCCGAGATGCTAAAGCAAAAAGGGATAAAATCATACAGGACATTGCACTACTAGAAAAAGAAATTAATGACATAGATTCACCTGACACCAAACAAAAGAACTTCAACATCCTCAGAGACGTCTTACAAAAGCATCAACTATATATTAAGGACAAGAAACTACGTAAACTTAAGAGAGACGATAGTGACTACAAAAATGGAAGGGTGTTCACGTTTGCACGCAAATATGACAACACAAAACCTGTTACACCTAGGGAACCAGCCGGTATCCAAAAAAATCTTCCACCGTGCAACCCAGCAAATAGTGATACAGATGTATCTAGCATATCTAGTGGGATGAGTGAGGATATGAGGGACCAGACACCAAGATCTCCCTCCACACACAGGTCACCTTTTTTATTGGAGCTAGAGAGGTTCCGGAGGGGCCAAAAACAAACTCAAAGGAGGGATACGGGCACCACAAGGTCACAAGACGAGGGAAGCATAAACGCAAACAATCGAATAGAGGGGGTAGCCACACCCTCCAGCACTCGCAATGCCCAACACTGATGAATGAGAGGACACTAGGGCCCTCATTCTGACCTTGGCGGTCTTTTCGCAAGACCGCCGAGTTACCGCCGCGGTGAAGACCGCCGACCGCGGCGGTATGCCGCTGTGCGCATTCTGACCGCTGGGAGCGTTCCGCCGGAAAACCGCCAGCAGCCACACTGGCGGTCGGCGGGAAAGTGGAGACTGGTCAACCTCCACCGCCACGCCAGCAGAACACCGCCCACAGAATTACGACCCACATTTCTGTGTGGCGGTCTTCTGTTGGCGGTCTTCTGTTGGCGGTCACCTCCCCATGGCTCCCGTCGCCTCCCGGAGGACCAACGCACAAGGTAAGTTGACCGTCCGTGAGGGGAGGGGGTGGGGGGGTGTTGTGTGATGTGGGCGTGCATGGGGGTGTGCGTGTGAGTGTGTAGAGGGGGTGTGTGAGTGCGTGTATGCGGGCGGGGGATGCTGCTGTGTCTATGGGTAATGTGTGCTGTTCGGCAGGTGCGCATGTCTGCATGTATGTGTGCGGGTATGTGTCCCCGTTGTGTATGTGTGTGTAGGGGGTGTGTATATGTGCATGTTGGGGGTGTGTGCATGTCGGGGTGCATGTATGTGCATGTCGGGGTGGGGGTGGGGAGGGGGTTCGTACCACCTCTGGGGGGTGGCAGGGGGGTGGAGGGTGTGGGGGGAGGACTCGGGAGGGTAGTGGGGGGTGGGGGAGACCCCTATCAGTGCCAGGGAAGGAATTCCCTGGCCCCGATAGTGCCTACCGCCATGGTTCGCACGGCGGTTCCCGCCCGCAAGAAACCGCGGCGGTAGGCAGGGTCATAATACCCTTGGCGGTCTTGGGACGACCGCCGGGCCGGAGTGCGCAAACTCCAGCCCGGCGGTCATGACCGCCGTGGCGGTCGGAGTGGAGAAGTGGCGGTCGGTCGCGGCGGGGACCGCCGCGGTCAGAATGCCATTTTTAATACCGCCGGTCTGTTCGCGGTCCGACCGCCGTCTCTCCGCCGACCGCCAGGGTCAGAATGAGGGCCTAGGTGTTAACACTCCGGACTCCATCAGCATTAGCAATCTATCCTCTAAAAGCCTAGACCGAGATCAAACCAACATTCTCAAAAAAGGTTTGGGGTTCGTTCCGACCACTCTCCCAGACTTCACCTTACTCCATATTAGTCTCTTCAATTTTATTCGGAAATGCAAATTGTTCAAATTTTTCTATGACTCGAACACCCCTGCTTGTCCACTCATCACGGGTCACCACACCCCTAGCAACATGACGATTAGAGATGTCAAAGATATCCAAACTCTTTTATCAATAGAACACACAGGGGGTTCTGCACCATCACTTGCTGACATCCTCACTGATCTTAACATAGACTCCAACATCAGAACGCTCAGCGGTCTTAAGACCACTTCCAAATTTACACCTGTGATCCCTAGGGACCATGCTATCGACTCCTTTTGTAGGAAGGTCACTAACGACCTTTACCACATGGAAGAACAATACATTTTGGGACATAAGTCCATCCCCTCGTACAACGTTACACTAGCAGAAAAAAGAGCCATTGCTTCCCTTTCTAGATGCAATGATATAGTCATCAAAGAAGCTGACAAGGGGGGGAACATCGTTATCATGGATAGGAAAGATTACATATCTGAAGTGGACCGTCAACTATCAGACTGTACAGCATACCGTAGGCTTACCTCGAATCCCATGCCAGATGTCAACAGATACATCCTTCAGAAGCTCCAAACATTCATGAACCAGGATCTGATCTCGGACATGGAGTTTAAATACCTATATAACTGCACACCAACTGTACCCTGTATGTATATCCTACCTAAAATCCATAAAAAGGGTATGTTTCCCCCGGGCAGGCCCATCATCTCCGGCATTGGCTCCCCTACGGAAAAACTATCAGAATATATCGATATCTTTCTACAGCCCTTTTTCCAAAATCTACCCTCTTACATTAGAGATACTAAAGATCTACTCTGTAAAATTACAGACTATGACTGGACGGAAGGACATTATCTAGCCACACTAGACGTCACCTCTCTGTACAAAAGCATCCCTAGATCAGAAGGTCTCACTGCCATACAACACTATCTAGACACCAGGGATGCCTCCTTACTAGACCATTCGAACATGCTGATGGACCTGATTGAAATGGTCCTAGACAACAATATCTTTATGCATAATGGCATATGGTATCGCCAAATGCAAGGGGTGGCGATGGGGGCCAAATTTGCTCCATCATACGCTAATCTCTACATGGGATTTCTAGAGAAAACCCATGTATGGCGTACTTGTCCACCATCTTTGACGCAACATATTCTGTACTGGGGCAGGTACATTGACGTCATTTTAGTCTTTTGGTCAGGCGATCTAGACGCGTTCACACTCTTTACAGAACATCTAAACAACTATAGCTACAACATCAAATTTACCCATGAAGTCAGCCCTCTTTCCATCAACTTCCTGGATCTCACCATCTATATCAAACAGGGTAAAATATGTACTAAACTATATAGAAAATCAACAGCTTGCAATGCAGTACTTCATGCCACTAGCTCTCACCCAAAACCCCAAATAGATGCTATTCCTTATGGAGAAAGTACTAGAATACGTCGTAACTGCAGTGAGGACCAGATGTTCAAAGAAGAACTATATAACATGGAAACACGGTTCAGATCCAGAGGTTATCGCCCACAGATCATTAGAAAGGCATGCAATAGGATTTTGAAAATCAAACGTCCGGATCTACTTACGAACCCAAGAAAGAAAGACCCACACAAACGCATTTCTCTTATCATCAGACACAGTGCACAAGCTCTCAAATCTTCAAAACCATACGTAAACACTGGTCACTGCTCTTAACGGATGATGTGCTCAAGAAGGGCCTTACTACGAAACCTAGCATAATCTACAAAAGAGGTACTACTTTACGGGATCAGCTATGCCATAGCTTCTTGCCCTCTGTAAAAAAAGGTACTTGGCTACCAAAATTGCCTCCAGGTACTTACAAATGTGGCCACTGTAGCATCTGTGATTACATTAAAGACAAAACACAGAAATTTCGGTACAATACCCAGGTCGAACATAAAATCAGAATCTTCATTAATTGCAACACAAGCCACGTGGTGTATTGCATCGTATGTTTTTGTGGACTCATCTATGTAGGCAGCACCATCCGCCCGCTCAAGGAGAGAATCCAGGAGCATCTGAGAGCCATCAGAACACACAATACGAACTACCCCTTTGCATCACATTATAACGAACAACATGGACAAAGAGAAGTCTTGGACATAACTATACACGGAATAGACTCTCTAAGTAATCTGCCCCGAGGAGGCAACCGCACACTGGCCCTAAGACGCTTAGAGAGCAGATGGATTATAAAATTACGGGCAGTAGAACAGGGCCTTAATATCCACAAGGACCTGCATGTATTTTTATAAACATTTGGTGGGCTCTACTCCCAATGTTGTGATGCTCTTCACTGTATAAAATTGCTGTCATCCACTTTTGTTTTTGGTCTGTACGGACTCTGAATACTACATGACATATTTATAATCATAATTTCTCTTTTTTAATGCATATAATGACTTCTTTTTCCTTTGGATTGTGTCCTTTCTATTGATATTGTAAACATATTAACAATGATCACCCTACTCTCAGGCGTCTTTTTTCCTACAATGTAAAAAACAAAAGAAATCTCTTTTTCCATATCTTATCTTTTGTGTTAAAAACTGCCATGTTAACTAGTCCTTTCTGAGGTCGTTTACTCACTTTCTTTTCTTTTTTGGGTCAAAAATGTTAATGTGTCTGCGTTACACAGAGATTTAGGGTTTACTCTAAAATGTATGACATAACACCCATACTCATGTGGCACGGGTTGCTTAAAAGAGTTGGACAATGGCAACACTATACAAGCACGATGGTATCGGGTGATATTCATCCTTTCTTCACTTACTTCCACCTTACTATCTTTTTACCTTCTATACTGTTCACAACGCCTATACCACTGTAGCAGTTCTTTCCTATGTAGCTCTCTCCCTTCTGTAAACCTAAGGTGTGGTTTTTTCTCTAACTGTTGATGGACAGTTTCTACCTGACCCGTAATACCATCAACATGGCGCCTGCCAACGCCCACCCTAACTAGGGCTCCCGTAGCGCTCTATCCTACTAAGCTGTAGTCCTATTTTCATGTCTTTAACGCGCGCTTATAGACGCCGACAAACTGCAGGACGCAGAACACACCGACAACAAGACAGCGTTATCACGCGCTGCTCTCGCGCTCGCCGCACAGATGGACGCATTACTCTACGTACAGTGACTGGAAGAATTAAGGTATGCACATTCCAGTCCTAGCAGCCGTATTACCGTATCGGCTTCTGTTCCCCCTTTTTGCTGTATTTATTCGGAGCATTAAGTACGGAAACCCCAACGGGGCAGACCTTCGTTTTCCCGTTTAGATTGATGCAAGTATTATGACGGTGATTCCGGAGTAGAACGGGTCTGGACTCTCCCGCTCGTATAACTATAGCCGGTTTTCTACGCCCACGTTTTTTATCTTCCTCATATGGAGAAACGGATACATATGTTCCTATCGATTACTATTTTCAATGACCTGGCCATAACGGCCTTTTCTCTTCTACCGCGACCTGAATTTTTTGGCGGCTACTATGTCACGTACTTTTTTCTAGCGTCGGTCAGCCTCTACTACGAGCACCAGGAGAACACACCTTTGTTTTAGCTTAGTTTACTCATATTCTATTTACCTAGACGCTAAACCACCCAGCTTTCTCAACAAGAATGAGAGTGTAGTCAACAGCTCTCATACTATTTTTGGACCACTAGCTCAAGTTGCCATTTCAATTTTTCCTTGATGCACCCACTTTTTTATGTCACCCTTTGCAGGTTGGGCCCAGAGGGACCCCGTGTCTATCATTTTATGTAACTACGGATATACCATTTGAACAATACTCAGAAGTACGGCAAGCCGCATAGCGCCAAAGACAGGAGTACTAGCCACAATATATGGCAAGACTGACTATTAACTTGGGGTAGGTCAATACTACTGTCTTTCCTCTACCTCTATATCTGGCTGTGACTCACACCAACCTATGATATTGCAGTATCATAAACATGTCTCCTCTGGTTTCTCCCCATAGAACCAATGTTATACCTTAGGGGCTACAGCAGCCCCAGTGAAACTAGTCCTCATCCAGTACTGAATCTATGAGGTAACTACCACCTGCTTGTGTAGCACCCCTATCCTAATCTTCGCCTGCGTACACGGTTTTCTCCCTACCTGCCACCTACCATGCATGCATCAATCTCCGTCTTGAACACCAGCTTGAAATATAAGGTTTATCTGCATGTTTCCCTATTGCACAAGAGAAACTTCTCTACCCGCACGGAAAAGGAACCTTCAGGGTTTTGTCTTTCACCTATCTCTTACACGTGCACCATATTCTCTTTGTAAAAAAGTTCATTTTAAATTGCTTTAATGTTTAAACAATGGGGTATCGCCTTTCTGTTCGAATATTCATGTATCCCAAAGGGTTCATCCCTCGTGCAAAAATGTATATCCATGTGTCAGATCCTCGTACACTATATCATCTCATGTGTAAGAACTGCCATTTGTTTATGTTTCAGCCTTGAAAAAGTCCGCTAGGACGAAACACGTGTTGGCTGTTGTCTGTTCTTGGATTAAATACTTCTTGCAACTCTACTCATCTCGGACTTTATACTTACTATAGAGACTTAGAGTGCCCTGCTCCCTGTTTCTTTCTCAAATTGTATTTTACAGCACAGTCCATGGGTGGTCCCTTCCGGGGCTCCATCTACGAAACCTGTGCATATATGTAACCCTTTGTGGTTGGGTTTCTCCGACCAGGTTGGCACCGCGCACAAATACAGGCTACGCAACTTTAAATCTGTTTGGTTTCAGATGTGCGACAAAAGCATCAACCACTCCCTTGTTATGAATGTGTACATTTGGGATGCTGCTATTCCTCAAGACGAAGGCATCATGCACCGACCCTGGATACTTAGCATTGACGTGGGAGATGTACTGGTCTGCCAAGCACATCATCTGCAGATTCATGAAGTGGAAATTCTTACGATTCCTGAACACCTGTTCATTCTGGCGTGGGGGCACAAATGCTATATGTGTTCTGTCAATTGCACCAATTATATTGGGGATATGTCCCATTGCATAGAATCCGGCCTTTACAGTGGCCAAATCTTCAACCTGAGGGAATGCAATGTAGCTGCACATGTGTCTTTATCAGGGCAGACAACACTCTTGTTAGCACATTTGAAAACACTGGCTGTGACATTCCTGCTTCCAAGCCCACTGTCACTTGGAAAGACCCAGTTGCCAGGAAATGGAGAACTGATAGCACTTGCACAATAGGGGGGATCCCACTGGGGTGATGGATAGCATATATCAGGTCAGGCTCCAATTGGGCACACAGCTCTGTGATTGTGGCCCTGTCCAGTCTATAGGTGAGTATTATGTGCCTGTTCTCCAGTGTAGCCAAGTCCGCCAGGGGTCTGTACACGGGGGTATGTCTTCATCTCCTAATAATCCACAGTGGTAGGTATCTAAGGGACAAATGAGTAGGCTGTCACAAACTGAACAATGGAGCACAGTTTAAGTTTAAGTTTTAAGTTTAAGCGGCAGTCCACAATGTGCCAACATGTTATGGGACAGTGTAATTTGTGAAGTATGTGCCTATTTATCCTGTGACGCAGCATTAATCCATAGGCCTGTTCACACCCCTGAAATGGCGTCTGCCTGTCCTCTGTGGAGGGACAGGTGGAAGTGAGGAAATGTCGCTGATGTTGTGTGCCGTGGCGGTAGGCGGTCGTGAACCGCTGTGCAATTCCCCATTGGTTATAATTGGGCCCTATGGGGTACAGTGGCCAATGGTGATCTACGCCGCAAGTGACGGTATGCACCACCGCAGAGATGACCGCCAATTATTATGAGATTCCTCACTTGTTTCCTGACCTTCCATAGGAGAGAACATGTGCTGCTGTGACCGGTGTACGGAACCTACCATCGCCCGTTTGACTGAAGAAAGGGCCCCAGGCTTCACTTCGAGGAGTTGGAGCGACTGGTGGATGGGGTCCTACCCCAGTACGGACAACTGTATGGGCCTCCAGACCAGGTGAGTACACTGTGGGCATCATGCATGTGGCATGAATGCATGGAGTTGTGTGTGAAGGCCTTGTGTAAGGGGGTGGGTGAATGTCCTCTTGGCAGCGTACACATTGTGTGCTGGGCTATGTGTGTGTCAGTGGTGATGGAAACGGGTATGGTGGGCCATTTGTATGACTGGCTGGACTGTTTGTCTAATGGTGTTCTCCTGTCTGTATTGCTTCTGCAGGTCAGCGCCCATCAAAAGAAAGGAATATGGCGTGCCATCACCAAGGACGTGTGGACCCAGGAGATCTATGGCAGGCAGAGCACCCTCTGTCGCAAATGGTGGGAGGACCTGAGACGCTGGGCACGAAAGACCAGGGAGGCACAGCTGGGGATGGCCTCCCAATATGGAAGGGGTGCCTATCAGACCCTGATGCACCTGATGGCCCACATACTGGTGGTGGCCTCCCCTGACCTGGATGGGTGCTTGAGGGCATCACAGCAGCCACAAGGGGGTGAGTACATTGGCTATCATTGAAACTCAAGGCTGGAGGGGTGGTATCCGGGTGGTTGTTGTGTGTCAGTGGGTGCCCCTAGGCCAGGCCAGACATAGCAGCGTAGGTCCTCTGGTGGCAAAGGGTTTGATTGTGAAATACTGCTTACCTAGCTTGTTAGTATTCACTACTGGTTAGGGCTGCGTGGGTCCCAGGTGTGCTGCAGTTGGCAGTGTGTACCCCTCCTCATTCCTTGTTGGGTAGCCATTTCACTGGTAGTGCCATTCATAGTGCTTAGGCTTGTTCCCTGTGTGTGAGGGTGCTGTGTACACCAACGGTGGAGTTGGTGCAGTAACTGACCCAGTGTATCCTTTGTGTCTCTCCACCCCTTTCTTGTTTTGTCATCCTGTCCTTATGTGCATTAGCATCATCTGGCTGAGGAGCAGAAACACCGTCGACAGAGGGAGCTGCATCCCACAGGACCTTGGGGCAGAGTCCACCGACACTGAGGGCACCAGTGGGACGGAGGGCGAGGGGAGCACCACGGCGGAGACTGGATGAACAATACAGACTCTGATACCTCCTCCGATGGAAGCTCCCTGGTGCTGGTGGACACCTCTGTGACCACCCCAGCTGCAGGTACAGCCGCCAACCCCCGTACAAGCACTGCCCTCCCAGTAGCCCCTCACAGAGTTGCCCGTGCCTGCTCACCCAGGAGGGTGGACATCTCCTTCGCCCCAGGCACCTCAGGCCCTGCCCCAGTGAGCCCTGCTGCCCTAAGTGAGGAGGCTATTGACCTCCTGAGATCCATCTCTGTAGGGCAAACAACCACTGTGAATGCCATCTAGGGGCTGGCAGACCAGATGCAGCAATCTAATGCATTCCTGGAGGGCATTCACGGTGGCTTGGCTGCCCAACAGAGATCGATTCAGGCTCTGGCCTCCTCTCTGATGGAAGCCATTGTCCCTGCTTCAACCATACTCCCTCCAACTTCCACATCCCAGTCCCATTCTCCTCAACCCCAACCCATCCCAAGAACACAGCCAGACGAGCACGCACACAAGACAACACCCAATAGTGTCACAGGCGAACACAAGTATCACACTTCATCCCACAGGCACTCACACAAACACCATTAAGTTGCAAACACAACAACATCCACTATCTCCACTGTCTCCCCTCTCCTCCTCCACCTTCCACCCAGTTACGTCCACACTCACACCTGCATGCACTACATCAATATCCACTACCAGCATCATCACCACACCAAGCAGAACACAAACCTCACTGGCAGACACCTCCACAACATCCATGCACACATCCCCTGTATCCTCTCCCACCGTGTCTGTCCCCCCTCCTGAAGTACACAAACGCAAGCACTCAGACACCCAACAGCCATCCACCTCACAACAGCATACAGCTCATGCACCTGCACCCAAATCCAGAAGACAAACACCTCCAACAACCACTCCCTCATCCTCCACTCCCAATACTCCTCCCTCTTCCCACTCCAACGTCCCTAAAAAGCTTTTCCTTCCCCAGATTGACCTCTTCCCTACCCCTCCATCCCCGTCCTGCACGTATGGGCAGGGTGGCAAGGAGCCAGCCAAGCACCTCAGCCAAACATTCCATGGGCCCAGTGGTAGCACCACCTACTCGTGGTGGAAAGGATTTCAGGCCAACAATACTGAAGGGGAAGGAGCCTGCAGCAGCTGAGCGGAAGGGGAAGGAGCCTGCACCAGCAGGCAGATGGGGGAACAGCCCATCCACCGGTGCCAGGAAGGGTAAGGGACCCCCAACCCATGAGAAGGAGGAGAGGAGGCAATCTACGCCAGCGGAAGCTGACAGCCAAACACCGCTACAACCACCAGCTGTCACAGAGCCCCCACCACCAGCCGTGGTTGTGCAGCCATCAGAGAGTGCAGGGGCTGAGCAGGAGCCTCTCCCATCCACCACCACAGTGCAGCCATCAGAGGGTGCAGGGGCTGAGCAGGAGCCTCCAACAACCACCACTACAGTGCAGCCATCGGAGGGTGCAGGGGCTGAGCAGGAGCCTCCCACAATCATCACCACAGTGCAGCCATCACCGCCGGCGAACGCCATATAGTCCAGCCTCCAGTGGCTGATGTGCACCCTACCCCCACCAGAACCAGTGGGGTATTCACCCACTTGAGAGCCTGTGGCCTTGCACTCCCCAGGACCGAGCACTGGGCATGTTGACCCCTCCAGAACCAGTGGGAAAGTCACCCACTTGAGAGACTGTGGCCTTGCACTCCCCAGGACCAAGCACAGGGCATGTTGACCCCTCCAGAACCAGTGGGTAAGTCACCCACTTGAGAGACTGTGGCCTTGCAATCCCCAGGACCAAGCACTGGGCATGTTGACCCCTCTAGAACCAGTGGGCAAGTCACACACTTGAGAGACTGTGGCCTCACACTCCCCAGAACCAAGTACAGGGCATGTTGCCCCCTCCAGAACCAGTGAGCAAGTCACCCACTTGAGAGTGGCCTTGCATTACCCAGGACCAAGCATGGGCATGTTGCCCCCTCCAGAACCAGTGGGCTTGTTTCCGCATCCGGCTGAGGTGTACCCCCTCCCCCCGAGGTGCCTGTCTGTTTGCCAACTGATGCCCCTGCAGTATTCTTTCCAGATTGGGTCAGGATTCGAGTGGGGCCTTGGACTTTGCCCTGTGGCCATGTGGGCCCTGTGAACTATGGACTGGCCAGTGTCCCTTTTTTATACATGTGTACAGATCTGTTTAATGTGTAAATCGGATTGTTGATTTTTATTGTTGGACTTGTAGTGTGACCATTTTTAATATAGCTTCATGCGCGTTTGCTTAAAGTATTAGGCCTCTGTGCACATTGCCCTAGATGCATTTTATTTAGCCTTGCACTGATTTTTTACAATAACCAGTTTCACGGTCTTGTTTTTTTTTCTTCTATCACACTGTTTAGCTTACTTCAGCACTGAAGTTCTCAAACAATACATTCTTGCTTGCCCTGTGCTTCAATCAAGGATACAGTCTGGTACATTGCCGATAGACGTGGTAGAAGTTTAGTCTTTAGGGTTCGTAGACAGTACACATTCTTACGTAGGGATGTTTCTTAGAACACTGGCGTGTTAGTTATAAAAACACTTTCTAGTCCTGGTACACGTAAGAGGGAGATTCCGACCATGAACCCACAACTAGATGCTGACTGCCCTGTTGCAGATGCTGATCCAGATCACAGGCTTTTGCTCAGGTATGAGGGTTGATGTCCTCCCAGGGGAACCTGAAAGGCAGGCTTAGAGATTAACATGCTGTGCTCAAAATATAACTTAGAGAGAGAACGTAACCTGGTTGCAATATGATAGCATTATTCTTATGTTTCACTCTGCTCGTTACTTTTTCAATCCTACTGTGTTGTATGGTTCTGGTTATAGTGGCTTACACCTTGTTATCTAAAATGCAGTTGTTTTATTAAACCAATCTTTAAAACTCAAACTGCTTTTGTCATTTATATATGAGACTGCACTGTGTATGAGAGAACTGGTTGTGATCTGAGTGACCACGACTTCCCTGGGAAGCACTAAGATGTCATGCGCTTGGCTGCCCAATTGTCTCTTCCCTTTGGGAAAGATAAGGCACTGCTAGTTAGCCGGAGCTTACCCCGGATTTGGGGTGACATGGGTCCTTCGCTGTGGGTCAGACTTAGTCCCCCACACTGTGAACGATCTTGCCGCCCAAAAATCCAGTAGTCTCATTAGGATAATGAGAGCCTACACGACAGACTGATTACAATCATTTTCGTAAATTCCTGTTGCCTTTGCATTATTCTGCAGATTTTCGTGGTCAAACTGTTTTTGTAATGCATATGTAATTTAATACACCCTCCCTTGTGTGCTAGGCATCTGTACTCACCGTCATCGTCTTCGCCGGCGTTAGTGTTCCAGGTGGAGCATAATGTAGACGATCCTCGGAAAGACTTGCAATTCGGGTTCCATGCGGCATGGTTCTTCCCTGTGTCTCCGTAGGTGAGTCCTTTCTCTTCTGTGATGTGTTTCTGCCAGGCTTTTGATGGTGTTGGTACCGCCATGGAAAAGGTGGTGGAATCGTGAGTTAAAATATGGTGGGTGGTACTTTGTCTTCTGTCTGGCTGTAGATTACTATCGCCGTGGTGACTGTTGTTTCCGCCCTGGCAGTTGGTGTGGTACATTGGCTGTCTATTGGAGAATTCACAGCCATGGTCATAATTTGGTGGTACTTACCGCCAGCCTGTTGGCAGTATTATTGCCACTTTATCACCCACCGCCAGGGTCGTAATGAGAGCCATAGTGTCATCTGTGATAGATATCTTTCAAACAGACATGTCCTTTTTATCTCATGGGCAAAGTGCAATTAGGTTGGAAGTTACAGACTTTGAAAAATGGGCAAGTTCCTTGGCAGTACATTAACAGTAGGGAATTGTTCACTGCTTTTAAATTATCTAAGGAACAACAGACAATGGCTAAAAGGTAAGCGAGTTTCACTATATTTCATATAGAGAAGTTAGAAAAGTTGCCTTTCACAGTTGCAGAGAGTCCTTCAACAGTATGGCCCCTACATGGCATTATCAATCTACCCATTTCCACTTTTTGTTTTTCAAAATGCCTGAAACATCTTGCTGTGGGCAGGTATGAACAACTAGGTGATAGTTATATTAAAGACGAGTGGGAGTTGCCCTTTGAACACAAATGTCTGAATGTCTAAACAGAGGTCTTTCTCAGCGGAAGCGAATGCAAGATTACTGTTAGTCATTCAATGGTCTGCAAACAGGTGTTCCTTCATGGCCTTTGCAATGCGGGGGTCACGCACTTGGGCTGTTTTCTGAAGGTTACTCCCGTCCCTTTGATTCGACCAGCATTTCATGTACTTTCGAATGGAAGTTATGTGGTGCTGAGCAACCAAAGCTGTTGCGGTATGCGACCAGGAATTGCCTGCGCAATTTTAGTCTCTAGGGTCGTTACGTGGTGAGGACAAGTTTTATTACCCCCACATGAGAGTTAAAAGTATCAGAAATGTGGCCTTGCATTGATAGTGCTAATGTAAATTATGACAAGCTGAGCAGACTAAAGGCGCTACTGTTCCAAAAACAAGTCACGTTGACATCAGCTAGAGAGACGTATGCTCTCCAGATTGCGAGATCATCAGCCGAGATAAAATCCCTATTTAATACCAACTTCCCCAAGCATTTTGGAGAGCTGGTATCCAGAATTTTCAACGCTTCGAGCACTACTGGGATTGTCCACTTTTTAAAGGCTGTTGGGTCTGGATTTGTGTCCATTTTCCAGACTGTCTACGGAGCCATTCCATCAGCCATCCATTCACTTTTTTCAGGTGTGTTTGGTGGCTTTCCTAGAAATTTGGCATTGATTGGAGGAATACTGCTGCTATTTCTTCAGATTCGCAGTGGTTGTGTCTTTCCAGCTACACAAATCATGGAGCCACTGCCACCAGCTCAACCGTGCCTTGAACGCATGGTTCAGGTCTTCAATACTCCATCACTGGAGGAATTGGAGCGTGATTGGTCTTTGTCATTTCGACCAGTTCTATGGTGCATGCAACCAGTCTTTCACTGCACATTTTGCCTCTTCGAACACTTGCCTATAGTGTGTCTTGCTGTTACGCCTGTGCCTCCTGTGGACCAAGCACTGCTGATGTCCCCGATGAGGGTTAATTCACAGTTGTGGCCATTGAGACTATGGCTGATTTGCGAGGCCACTTATGAGCCACCCTTGGTAAAAGATCGGGCTCTTTTTGGTGCTGTGGAGAGTGCCACTCCTGCAGGTGGACCCGCACAATAGATCACTATGCACTACTGCTCCGTGGATCCGTCTGCCCATCCTGTGACTGATCTAACATCTGACGATGTGGCCTCTTTCCTGAGGTCCTTTCCATTTGATGGCTTTGAAGATGCTCTTCAAGATCATGACTATTGTTAGAAAGATTTGCTGATTGGCTTATAATACCAAACATCAAAATTTGCATTAATTGCCCTTACTTTGGCCTGCTGTGTTTGTCATGGTCGACATTATGGGGGTCATTCTGACCCCGGCGGTCTCAGGGTCGGCGGGAGCACCGCCGACAGGCCGGCGGTGCCCCGCAGGGCATTCTGACCGCGGCGGTTCGGCCGCGGTCAGATGCGGAAAACCGGCGGTCTCCCGCCGGTTTTCTGCTGCCCTTTAGAATCCTCCATGGCGGCGGAGCGCGCTCCGCCGCCATGGGGATTCTGACACCCCCTACCGCCATCCTGTTCCTGGCGGGTCTCCCGCCAGGAACAGGATGGCGGTGAGGGGTGCCGCGGGGCCCCTGGGGGCCCCTGCAGTGCCCATGCCCATGGCATGGGCACTGCAGGGGCCCCCGTAAGAGGGCCCCACAAAGTATTTCAGTGTCTGCTATGCAGACACTGAAATACGCGACGGGTGCCACTGCACCCATCGCACCTTCCCACTACGCCGGCTCAATTCTGAGCCGGCGTCCTCGTGGGAAGGTTGATTTGCCCTGGGCTGGCGGGCGGCCGCCCGCCAGCCCAGGGCAAATCCCAAAATACCCTCAGCGGTCTTTCGACCGCGGAGCGGTATTTTGGTGGGGGAACTTCGGCGGGCGGCCTCCGCCGCCCGCCGAGGTTAGAATCACCCCCTATATCTCTTTGTATATTTTTTAGCTGTTGATTTTTAACATGTTTTTAAAGGTGATTTTTTTTATCTAGTTTTTATGCTTTTAGTCCAGAGTACTTTTAGAATTGGATTTATTCACCTTCAGTGGTGTCAACTTATAGCGTCATACTTGTTACGGCAATGGGGGTATAGTGAATCCTAGTTTGTTTTGATGGGAATCAGGAGTTAGCTTAGCCGTTGGCTTGCAGACTCGTGCCCCTGTCATCTAGTGCCTTTTACCCTACTTCGCTTGCTCTGTTTTAGCGCATTTATTTATTTATATCTTTTAAGATGGCTGCCTTGTTTTTAGTTAGGCCTATGTTTTACTTTCACGTTATCAATGCCACTGCGCTAAGAAGTCAATATCAAGCGACAAAGATAAACAAACTGTAGGCATTCACATTAGGTACTTTCCCTCTTCACGCCTTCAAGGGAATTCTTTATATAAATTACCATCCCAAGCATGTCTTGTTATCTATTGTTTGGGAACAGACGTACATCAGGGGGCCGAGCAGATCTTTATAAATGCACCTCACTTAGACAGATAGTCAGAGGATTTACGACCAGATGCCATTGCTGCTATCGATGCTGCAAGTCACCTTGATGCAGACCCAGTCTTCGTGTCCCTACGGAGCCTGAGCTACAGAACTCATTCCACGGTAACGAGGGATGGGGGGCTCTTCTCATGGACTTGGCATTGGCAGATTAGGTTTAACACACCTAGCTCTTCTTTAGGTTAGAGATTAGGTACACATTATTAGGGTATTGGGAAATATCTCATATCTTACGTGATTTCATGTCATTGCAAGATGGTGGGTGTCTTTGTATAAATGGCTCTCCCCAGCAAAAATAATTATCAAGTGAAACTCATATCTTGTTAATGAATAAGATAGACCCCAGATCAGACATTCGCATCCCATCATGATGGACAATTTCAGAGCCCGTAATCAGATTGTGGGGAATATGCCTCAAGCGATCTCCCTCTGCACATAGTTTGGAAAGTTAAGTATTAAGGTGTCTGGCAGATACATTCATTGTTGCAATGTGAATTCCTTACTCTCAGTTCTGCCTAGGGATCATGGAAGACCACAACAATTACATGGATTTCCAGCTCACTCTTGGGAGATCAGTTGATTGGTAGAATTTTCTCCACTTTCCTCAAGCTTAGCTACTGCAAGCTTACATAATTGGACATCATTGCTTTTCTTTTTACAGCCCCTCCAGGTATGATTGCATGTAATGAGGATCAAACCTGTGACCCTGAAGTTATAGATACAGCTGCACACACAGGCTCTGCAATGGCATGCCTGAGACATGTTTAATGGTCTACTACAGCAGGTGGCACAGTCAGTGCTTAGGGCCCAATAGTAGCATTTAATTTACAGGCTTTGGGTACATTTAGTGCACTTTATTAGGGACTTACAAGTAAAAAAGTGAATTAAATATGCCAATTGTAGACAAACCATGTGTATCATGTTTTAGGGAAAGAGCACACTGGTAAGCAGTGGTAAAGTGCCCAGAATCCTAAAGCCAGCAAAAATGAAGTCAGCAAAAGAGGAGGGAAAATGCAAAGCTTTTTGGGATGAACCTGCAGAAAGACCCAGGTACAGCACAGGGCTTTAGCTCCTGATCTATAGCAAGGGCTATACCCCAATAACATGGTGGCTGTGAGGGTTGGAAGTGGATGATACCTTAACAAGCACCAGGTAGGCCAGTTGTCTAGGATCATCTCTGAAGATGCAGGTGGTTTTACCTGGGTGATTGGGTGGAACGGAAATAGTACCTGAGTGCAATGAAAATGAATATGCAGACTGCAAGCTTTCTCAGTATGTAAATGGTAGAGTGCTATGATGTGTGATGTACTTTCAGATTTATAATACATTGTGAATCCAATTGTTTTATTAAAACAGAGTACTGAACGCATTGCCTTAATAACTGTTTTTGATAATTAACTGATTTTGTTTGTTTTGTTTTGCATAAATGCAACCTGGTGATGAACCAATTTGGAGATGTTCATAATGCCATTGACTCGGTTGAGATGGAGGGGGGCAGGACCCAGACTGGGGGCCTCAATGGCCAATGATAATAGACACTACTCATAGGGGATTTTAGGCCTAGGGGCGGATCACTACCCCTCATTTACAGTACTTTTGCAACTAGTTGGGCAGGTAAGGGGGAAAGAGTTACGATCACATGGGTGGCAAGGCTTACCTCCTTCCTCTGGCAGTAGGGTGAATCTGGCCTCATGCAAGCAAGTTATCAGGACGGTGATGTTAATTATTTCTGATAATTAACTGGTTTAGTTGGGTTTTGATACAACCAAGTGATAAATCCAACTTTTAGATATTTGTGTTGCCAGTGACTCGTGAGTCAGAGAGGAGAAAGATCTAGACTGGGTGAATCCACAGCCTATTAGATGCTTCTCAGCGCAAACGTACTGAGTGAACCACATACCCTGATGTCAGGGGGCAGGACATTCCAGCGAAGGGGATCTAGGAGACTGACAGAGAGTTGACCGTTGTTAGGAGAATTAGGTTGTCAGATCAAACATTCTTGTTCAGCACTCTCGCACATTCTTCATTTTATCTATGGAAGAAAGTAGGCACTTGAACTTAGATGCAGACTTAACATTCTGAACTGATGAGTTTTAACAACTCCAAATTTTGCATGCCTGTTTAGTGTTATGAATATTAATGTCTAGGGTTTATCTTCATTAATATTGTTTTAATATATACTTAAATTGCAGACATTTTATTCCAAGTGTATCTGATTCCTTATTTATTCTGGGGTGCATACTGTGCCAGAATGTCAGCCAGGTTGCAAGGATAGATTATGTGAATACCTTTAAATACACGTGTCAATAGTTTGTAGAGCCTTGGGCCCATATTTATACTTTTTTAGCACCGCATTTGCGTCATTTTTTGACGCAAAAGCGGCGCAAACCTACAAAATACAATTGTATTTTATGAGTTAGCGCCGCATTTCCGTCAAAAAGCGGGGCAAATGAGGCGCTAAAAAAGTATAAATATGGGCCTTTGTTTTTTGTTGACAACCATCCTGCTTCACAACAGAAGGGTGTTGGGGGCAGGGTGCAGTCCTGTGATACCGATGGACAGTGGACAGTGTTACGCAATTATCTATCTTAGGGGTGTGTGGCCAGGTGCTCAATGGAGTAGGTCCTGCTCCATTGCTGCTCCCTCAGCATTTACATTACCCTCAATAAATATACAGGAGTGTGGTTACAAGGGGTGAATTAACAATTCTTATGGGCATTGATGTGAATAAATAGGCTGCATACATCTTTAGGCAGTGGATTGCTGTGAGATCCAAGGCATGATGAGGCGGCCTTGATGGGTCCCATAGCAGAGACCTACTTTGTTGGAATGCAGGTAGACGAACTTTCCCTGGCCACAAAACCAGTGAGAAGGGCTTGGTTCTGCTTTCAAGGGGACCCTACTGGGGTGAACACTGTTCCAGATTGGCTGAAGGAGGCCATGGCCAGGACTTGAGGCCTACACTGCTAGGTGCAGACCAGGCAATTTGGCGAGTTTGCTGCCAGGAGCTGAAAGGAGACACAAAATAGTCTATCAGGATCATGGTCTTGTAGTTGTCAGGTACCTCTTATGAAGAGGAGTGGCATTAGGGAGAAGCGGCCATGCTGCAGCTCTTGTAATATTCTGATACAGAGGAGGGGGAGCACAGACAGGTACTAGGAGGACCACAATGGAACACTGAGAAAACTGTTCCGGCAAACTATGGAGTAGTATCATAATGTGGCGGATGGCAGTGGAGGAGATGGTGGACTGACCTTGTCACGAAGAGCTCCTCCCCTCTCACCTGCTGCCACTTTAGAGGTAGGCTGCTGCTGGACGTCGTTGGCTGGGACGGCTGGTTTGGCATCTATTGCGGACTCTGGACCTTGGATTTAGGAGCGTGGATGCAGCTTCCTTGGGACGGGAGGCAGCAGGTTTTCACTGTGCTGATTCTGAGAATGCTCTGGTCCACTACTTGCCCTCCTTCTTTTTGTCTGGCTCGCAGTTGGCCATCATGGCCCAGCCGCATTCACAAGCGACTAGAGGTAGCTATAACAGTTGCGCTGGGGGCAAAGAATAATATGGAGCAAGGGTCGGAAGCACCCGGAGGTGTCTCACTCTTACAGTGCAAGCGGTCCCTGGGAAGACCGGTGCTGAGCCTCCTGGAGTCAGGTAGAGCTGTGCACTTGCTTCAACCACATGCTGGAGCGGTATTAAATCCTGAAGAGATGCAGCTGGCTGATGTCTTAATGTCTGTTGTTATCGCTAACTATGCTGGAGTGCAGAAACTCGGCTGCCCGATTCTGAAGGTAACAATGTTGCTGGGCAGTTGGAGGCTGGAGTACTGCTACATTGTTACAGAGGAACTGGAACTGAGATAAATGACACTGCAACTGTCACTAATATTGAGAAACCTGAACTGAGCATGAACCTCTCTTCTGCCTCTCCACCCAGGGCTGCAAGTGAGGTTAGTCAATAGGTGACCCCCCCCGTTGCATCCATTACATCCACTATAGAGTTACAGGGTTTGTCGATGATGCCTCTAATCATGCTACTGAGTCAGTGGGCTTGAAAGGCATGGTGGATGGGGGTCCCCAAGATGGAGTTATATGCACTGATCTGCCTGAAGAGCCAGCAGGGCAAGTAGGGCGAGTCGGGGCAGAGATATTGATAGGTGCTGCCCTAGTGCAACAGACAATCTCTGTCCAACAGACTGTTGAAAAGGGCCAGGGGGTTCCACCACTTCTTACTGCTAGCCCTACTTGCTTTATGAATCTTTCTACCCATTCTATTCATCCTATCTAGAGGGGAGGGGCAGTTATGTGGCTCAGGGGTCAGATAAGATCATCCCTGCCACTTCAATCACTAGTATAGAGGCCTCTGAACAGGATAGCATTTCACAAGTGCCCACCTCCACACCTCGAAGAGCCCGCCAGGAGATATCAGAGCGACCAAGGAGAAGAAACTGCATGGACATTTTCAACCTGAAAGGATTAGCGGCAAGATTATTGGCAAGAAATGTCGGGTTAGTAAGACTGACACAGCTGTCTTCTCTCATGAGAAGAGGGGACTGACAAGTAGCGGCACTACTCAGAATCCATTACAGGACTGGGTCTCTTCTAAGGGGGAGGAGAAATCATTCATTTCTCGTTTATCGTCGGTCTCAATGCAGATGTCCAAGTTTATAGAGGAGCGGAAAGGTGCCACAACACAAATCTGCATATATCGGCTCTTCAAGTTTGTCTAGCTTATCATCTCCCGGAGGTAACTTCATTGTTTCAGTAGGCCCTCCTCTCTCACCAGCATTACTTACAGATCCTCTTCCAGAGAAAGAAATGCCAGCACCATCGTAAATTTTCAATTATGCAGCTGCTTCAGGCTCAAAGGGTAGAAGCGCAGCAACATTATGCCCAGGTCAGGGCTGATAATACATCACGTCAGCAAGCATTGCTGAAGGTCAGTAGTAAAGAAACTGCTCTCGTCACAGATATTTTGGCTCTAAAACAATGAGTCTCGAAAATGGAAGACTTCGGTTCTACAAATGCAAAATGACTGGAAGGTCATGATCGTCAGCTGGGGTATGTTCAGTCCAAGATTGAGCTGGAAAATTGACATAGAAGAAACAACCTATGGGTCTTTGGCATCCCAGAAGAGAGGGAAGGGGATGATCTGAGGCAACACATTGTGGAACTATTTGGGAGGGCTTTTCCAGATTTATAAGACTGGGACTTTGACTCTCTAATCCAATGGGCACACCGGCTGCCTTTGAGTCAGAGTAAAGAAGCTTCGAGGGAAAATTCCAGTTCTGTAGCTCTGTGACCAACTCTCACCTACAGTGGCAACTATCTGTTAAGACAAGCAATTTATTTGAAAGCCCACCCTGCCTTCCTGGTTCTGGTGGATTCTTTTTCCATTTTTTTGGTCAGATCTGTGAAAATCTCCTATGGATAGAATATGGAAGTTTTACTAACGTATAGGTTCTTTCAAGGCTGCAAGGGCTCAAGCTTTTCTGCAGAGGCCTTCTAGACAGAAGATTATTAAGGTTGGTCGAACAAGGATTTGCTTTACAGAGCAAGAAGCTGCACAACTTTGAAGTAGTTTCAAAAGCTCTGGAATATAAATCAAATCATTTCTCAGAAGGTCACTAGAAGGAGAAAGTGAAGGGGGGAAAGAATGGTTTTCCTTCCCGTAGCAGCATTTGAAAGCTTAATGGGCTTCCACCACATTTTTTCTCTCCCTTTTTTTCCTCGCTCCTTTTTCTGATCTTTTTCTTTTCTTCACTTTGGGGGTGGTAGACTGTGTGAGTTGGCAGCTGGCGATGGGTCTAGGGCAGTACTCTGCTGGCTGTCTCCTTCCAACAGCAGCCAAAAGGGATGGAAAGGTGCCTCCCTGCTTGGTACGGATTTAGAGGGGGAGGGAGATCTGGACTGGGGGTTTGTGAGGGGTGTGGCAAATATGCACTGCATTCCATCGAATGAGGACTGGGGGGGGGGAAATCTGAACGGTCTTGTTTTTATGTACATAGAATTTAAGCAACTACGGTTCATAATGAGTGGTGGTACAAATATGTGCACGCTCAATAAGATTTATCTGTTGGTGGCGGTCAGAGGCGTTAGATGGGTATCATTTTTGGAATAGGCTTAAGTGTATGTGTTGTAATGCATCAGGCTTCAACTCCTCTAACAAGCGTTAATTAGTCCAGGGTCTGGGAGGAGATCAAGATGTATTCTCTGCATCTGGTGACACTCACAGAGACTCATTTGACTTAGAATGATCTCTCTCCACTAGTTCAGCTGGAGAATAAAAATATTGTTTGTAAGTCTCAATCTGTCTCTATTAGAGGGGTTGCTGTTATGGTCACCAAGAACTTTGCAGTCAAGGTTCTTAAAACAATGGCAGCTCCTCAGGGGAGATGGGCAGTAGCACAGTTCATGATCCATGGCCAGAAATATGTTATTGTTTGATATATATAAGCCAAATATAGATGATCCAGACGTCTTTGATTAACTAGCTAAAGAAATGTTGTGATGGCCCGCGGAACTAATTATAATGTGGCATTTTAATTGTATTATGGATTATAGTATCAACACCACTAATCAGTCTGCCATACCTCGTATGGTTAAATCTGGGGTGGCGATATAGGAGCTGGCACACCTCCATGGGCTTATGGATACCTGGTGGGTAATGTACCCAGAGTCCCCAGATTTTACTTTCTTTTCGTCTCCTCACAAACAGTACTCAAGGACAGACATGATTTTTGGTAGGAAGATCTTGGTCCAAGACATGGATATGGAGGTCTGCCCTAAAGTCAATTCAGCTCATAACCTTATATTACCTTCAATTAAATACCTGGGGATTAGAAGGGAGAATCATCAGTTCAGCTTTCCTCCATAGCTCCTGAATAACATTGAATAGCGCACATTTGTTTTGAGTTCTCTTACGGAATGTCTTGGGATCAATATAGGTACAGCACCATGAAGGCTTTTATCCAGGGGATTACCGAGTAGTTCATCTTTAGGGTTAACTCTACCACTTCAAGGGAGCTGAGGTTGCTGGGTCAAGAAATTACCAGCTGGAGAATAAGGACGCCAGGGCTATTAGCAATGGGGTCATTGGGACATCAGAGGAGCAGGATTTCCAATTGCAATTGACCCATAAACGGTTTCTCTTTGGACAAAATCTTAAAGAAAAAGCTGCAGCCAATTATTGTAAATAAAAGACCCTGCAATACGAGTACAGGGAACAGGTGGGTTGGGTTTTAGCTTATCAAATTGCAGACAAAAAGGTGAAAAATTATATTCAAAGAATTAGAGGCAGTGATGGGCTGATCAATACTGACCCTTGTGATATTTCCAAGTATTTTTTTCCATTTTAACAGGAATGATATGTCCAGTCCTATGTTCCTGGGCGGGTTGAGTGGGAAGTTTACATCCAAAAATGTAGACTCCCTAGAGTTGAGGACTTTTCTAGGGCGGTGCTGCAGACAGTGCTTTAAGTGGAAATATGGAAGTGCAGGCATTCTCTATTTAGAGTGCTCCTGAGAAGTGCCGGTACTCATCCGGTGTAATGTATTGCAGCAATGCTGAGAAGTGCTAGTTCTCTCCCCTTCAAATTAAAAAAGAGCAGGTACTCAGTACCGGAGAGTACCTGCCCATTTAAAGCACTGGCTCCAGAGGGACTTTTCTATCAGGAAAATAGAGGAGACTTTGGGGGCTCTGCCCACAGGCAAAGTCTCAGGGGAATATGCTATCCCCCTGGAATTCTATAAAGTTTTCAAGGATGCTATTCTGCCTGGTCTGTTAACAATCATGCTGTATTGGACACCTGGAACAGGACGAACATTATTGTATTTCCAAAGAAGGGTAAGCGGCCTGAAGAGAGAGGGTCATATCGTCCTATATCGTTGATTAATGCTGGTGCTAAAATATTTGCCAAAGTGCTAGCCACACGGCTTTCTCCCCTGATGCCAGGATTGGTCTCTGACCAACAGTATGGCGTTATCCCTGGAAGGGACACCACTGGTCATACCAATACAGCCACTGCAGCTTTTGATATCTCGGGGAAACTTGGCATGAAGCTCGGTATGATTCTATTAGGCATGGAAAATGCATTCAGTAGTGTCGTCTGGGACTTCTTATGGGCTGTGATGGGTGCTTTTGGAATTGGCATTTGGTTTGCAAATGGGCGCAAGGCTGGTCTGCTAAGGGATTTCCTCCAGGATTATGGAGATCAGGCAAGGCAGTTCGCAGGGATACCCGCTCTCTCTATTTTTATTTGCTTTATACCTTGAGCCTTACTAGTGTTCCTATTTAATAACAAGGGTATCCAGCCTATGGTCTCAGTCGGTTCTGAGCTTAAGGTTATGGCGGATGACATCGCCATTTATGCATCTCATCCACTGGATGCCATGAAATGTGCTATCTTAGAAGCAGAACTATTTGGGGCACTTTCTGGCTATAAGCTTAATATTGATAAAACTCAGATTCCTCTTAACGTTATCCCAACTAACAAAGTTTCAAGGGTAGTCCCCTCTGCTACGTATTTAGGGATCCAAGTTAGCACACAGGTTGATAATATCTCTAAGATAAACTATCTGCAGTTGGTTATCTCTAAAGAATGGCTTTGGAATAAGCTGCCATTGAGCATTATAGCCCACTGTAATATTATTAAAAAGACTATTCTGCCAAAATTTCTATATTTGTTTCGGGCAGTCCCATTTACGGTCCTGAATATATTTCTTAAGCGACTTGAACGAGCAAGTGGCAGCTTCATTTGGGGATTTAAGTGGACCGGCAGGCTAGTTGATATTTAAAATTTCCAAATAAACAGCCGGGGCTTCACCTTACAGATCTTAAACTTTACTACTGGGCTGCATTTGCGGGACGGCTTTGTAATTTGCTCACGGATTTGGAAGCAGACCTTTCCTTTTAGGCCTCCACTTAACACTGGGACCTGGATTATGTTTTTTTTAATAGATTGACCGATCCTAACTACTATAAATGAGTTAGATTTAGGATCATCAAAGATATTTTATATATTTGGTGGGAGATTCGTGTAAACTATTCTCTCGGGCTAATCAATCTTTATGTATCACTGTGGAATAATCCAGCTTTCCCAGAAGTCTTCCATGATAAAATCTGCAGGCTCTGGGCTAGATTAGGGTCAGAAACTGTTGGACAATTATATGATTTAAATGGGTTTCCTGCGTTTGAGGAGTTACAAGCTGCCTATGATATTTCCCAACAATGTTTTTTTAAGCACCTACAGCTACAAAGTTATTTTGTGTCTGAGTGGGACCCCTAATAATTGCCGACTCTACTATCCTGGCGGTCCGGCTTGGCACTCGTAGTAAATCAATGATCAGCAAAATGTATTTAGGATTTTCTCAGAATTAGGTGGACAATGTATAATTGCAAGCCTCCAAGTGGAGTTAAATGCTTGGCTGCGAGGTTCTGCCCTCAGAAATATATGGGGCTGTGTAAACGGGCAAATAATCTGTCCGTTCTGTGAGGCTGAAACTGCAGCAATTTAAGATTATCTATTTACTATATTATATCCTCGAGAAAATCATGCGATGGGGTGGGAGCTTCAGCACGAATAAAACTAGCCGCTAAAGTGTAGATTATCGGCTGCTGATATCTTATATATGTTTGTGACATGCCCAGCTCTGAAGGGGTTTTGGGCTGGGGTGAGTCAGCTAATTGGGCAATATTGTGGGACGGACATTCAGTTTATACACAAAGAAATAGAGTTGGGGTAGAGAATTGGTAATGATACTGGGTTAACACAGTTGCTGTCCATTCTTTCAGTTGTGCTAGACTCTACATCACTCGATGTTGGGTATCTCCAACTCCACCCCTTGTCATGGAATTGTGGGCAAATGTACAACAGGTATATGAGCTGGAGGTTGCGCTTGCTAAAGTTAGAGGGGCACGCTCACTTAGAAAGTTCCATAGAAAGTGATTCGAGCTCCACTGTGATTTAGAAGAAATCCTGTTCCTGTGCACTCTTCACACTCCCTTCTGGGGGCATTTTCTTAGTGTACATGTCATGCTTTGTATTCATCACTTTTATACCTAATGACAAATATTTTTTTTTTTTGGTTTTTGGCCTTGTCTTTCATATGTATTGTGTTATGACCGATTGAGACCAATAAAATAAATAATAATAAAAAAACGAAGTAGTATCATAATGTAACGCTACAAAGTGTTCGCGAGGCCGAGAATGTTGTATGACGTGCACTGAATGGAGCAGAGAAGCACTAGGTATTAAACACCATGTGAGTGGTGAGTAACGTAAATACAATGATAACATGGCAGTTCTGTGGGTGCTTGGAAGTTCAATACCCCAGTAGTAACAATGCTTAAACTGATGTTGATAAAAATGACAGAAGTCAGAAAAACAAGGTAAAGAGCACAGGAGCCTGGACCCTGACGCTGAGGGTGCACTGTGCTTGATAGAGACAGTTCTAGAAGGACATACAGAAAGGTTTGGTGTTCTATTGCAAGCAGTTTACATTGAAGAAATTTACACTGGAGCAAAAGATAGACTCAGTCGCATTGGCAGTGAACTTGCTCCTCGACGACCGTGAAAAATTTGACAAGTAGAGTTAACAAGATCAAATCCACTTTAATGTACTCAGTGGTAAAAGAACTACAAGTCCAAGCAAAGGAACTGAAGGGGATGGTAGCAATCTTACATCACAGAAATAAGGATGTGGAAGGGTTGTCCCAGTGAAATAATATTCACCCAATAGGCATCTAAGCAAATGAGCCAAACACTATGGGCCTCATTACGAGTTTGGCAGTCCCTCGACTACCGTGACAGCAGCGACAGTCCTACCGCCGTCACGCTAGTGACAAGACTGCCAGATTACGAGTCATGTGGACCTATGGAGCAAAGCCTGCTGCAGCCCCGCTGGCATCGCCAGGCAGCATAAACCGCCATGGTCATGAGGCATCACAAACAAGCTGGCGGAGCCTCTGTTGGTGCTGGACACATTATGAGATTGCACACCACCAATGTGACCGTGGTGATCCAACTACCACGTCTCAGCAGGCCGAAACAGAGATTATAAAGGAAGACACTCACTTGGAGGCAGCCTCACATGTCTGGTGCCGCCTTTGAGCCTATCACGCACATCCTGACGCTCTTGACGATCATTAAAGGTGCACAAAATCCATGCCGCCATGGGTGCAACCTACCATAAGTACACACACCTTACCTGTGTCATCAAAGGTTAAAACAGAACATTGTGATGTTATCCACATTATATGGGGGTGATGCTACGGGCTCCAAATACACATCTCATTGTGTACATAGTCAAAATCATACATAAAGACAGAGACCTGTCACAGTCACAATACATCCATATTTGGCATGTTACTCACACTGCATAGCAACACTACACAAAAATACATGTCTGACAATATATACCTTTATCATGGGGGAGATCAGCACTGCCCACAAACTCAGATACTGCAAACAACAGCAAAAGGAACAGCAAGCAGGCTGAAACACACACAATAGTAGGCAGACAACACAGGTTACTCAGAAACAGTTTTAAGGTAGAAAAGGAATAGCAGGACAAATGTGTACCCAAAAAAACAATGACTGTTTTGGGTTTTGTTAGAAATGGGGTATTTGGTTGGCAGTCAGGTTACCCCCTGTCCAAGCAAGGATCACTCTAGTCAGGGTTAAAGAGAATTATCGTCAGCAAACCCCTGCTCACCCCCTTGGTAGCTTGGCATGAGCAGTAGGCTTAACTTCAGAGTGCTAGGTGTCAAGTATTTGCACCAACACACACAGTAACCTAATGAAAACACTACAAAATGACACAACACAGGTTTAGAAAAATAGAGAATATTTATCTAAACAAAACAAGACCAAAACGACAAAAATCCACAATACACAAGTCAAGTTATTAATTAAAAAGCAAAGTTTTAAACACACACTAACACTGATAGTGTGAAAATGTACCTTGGGTACGTCAAAAATGACCCCGCACGGGTGAGTATGTGTCAAAAAGGGCTTGCGATGCATCTATTTTACTCAGGAGTGAGACCTTGCGTCGTTTCTCCTTTTGTGGGGTCTGGTGCTTTGTTTCTTCTCTTCGCAGGAGAGTGATATGTCGATCCGGTCAGCACTCTCAAAGCCGGGCAGGCCTTGCATTGTTTTTACACGCCCAGCGGTGCTTGCGTCGAAAATCCAGCAGCACGATGATCCGAAAACCACGCTGCACAGGTTGCGATCTCACCAGCCTCCGTCAGCGATGCTGCGCGTCATTTCTCCAGCTCCGTGCATCGATTCTTCGGTAGCGTTGCAGGCGAGCATCAAGTTTCAGCTGCAAAGCCAGCCATGCGTCGTTTTTTTTCAGTTGCATATCGGAGTCACGCCAAACTTTTCCCCGCACAGTGTTCTGTGCTTGGAGTTCTTCCTCTTAGGCTGCCAGCTTCTCCTTTCAGGGTCCCAGTAACTGGATCGGCACCACTTGGCAGAGTAGGAGTCTCTCCAGAGACTCCAGGTGCTGGCAGATAGAAGTCTTTGCTGTCCCTGAGACTTTAAACAACAGGAGGCAAGCTCTAAATCAAGCCCTTGGAGATCTTCACAAGATGGAAGGCACACAAAGTCCAGTCTTTGCCCTCTTACTATGGCAGAAGCAGCAACTGCAGGATAGCTCCACAAATCACAGTCACAGACAGAGCAGCTCTTCTTCCTCAGCTCTTCAGCTCTTCTCCAGGGAGAGGTTCCTCTTGGTTGCCAGAAGCGTTCTAAGGTCTGTGGTTTTGGGTGCCTTTCTTATACCCAATTTCTCCTTTCAAGTAGGCCTACGTAAAAGCAAAATCTCTTCTTATTGTGAAATCCTGCCTTGCCCAGGCAAGGCTCCAGACACTCACCAGGGGGTTGGAGACTGCATTGTGAGAGGGCAGGCACAGCCCTTTCAGGTGTGAGTGACATCTCCTACCCTCCCTCCTAGCCCAGATGGCTCATCAGGAAATGCAGACTACACCCCAGCTCCCTTTCTGTCACTGTCTAGTGAGAGGTGCAACCAGCCCAACTGTGAAACTGACCCAGACAGGGAATCCACAAACAGGCAGAGTCACACAAATGGCTTAAGCAAGAAAATGCTCACTTTCTAAAAGTGGCATTTTCAAACACACAATCTTAGAATCAACTTTACTAAAATATGTATTTTTAAATTGAGAGCTCAGAGACCCCAAACTCCACATGTCCATCCGCTCCCAAAGGGAATCTGCAGATTTAAAGGTAGCCCCCATGTTAACCTATGAGAGGGACAGGCCTTGCAACAGTGAAAAACAAATTTAGCAATATTTCACTGTTAAGACATATAAAACACATTACTATGGCCCTAATTACAACCCTGGCGGTCGGTGGTAAAGCGGCGGCAAAACCGCCAAGAGGCCGGTGGTAAAAAAAATGGAATTATGACCATGGCGGAAACCGCCATAATAGACATCCACTTTAACACTCCGACCGCCACGCAGCGGTACAAACAAACAGCATGGCGGTCACCGCCAACAGACAGGCGGAAGACAATGTACTGCCCACACTATTATGACAGGCCAATCCGCCACCTTTTCCGGGGCGGATTCAACACAAACAAAAACACGGGGGAAACAGGACTTGGAAGGGAAAACACTCACCTCTACTCACCCCACGAGGAACCAGGATGCCATGGAGCCTGAACTCCAAATCCTCCCTGCGATAGTCTTCCTGCTCCTCTACCAGGAGCACGAACGACGGCGGCGACGACCACGGTGAGTACTGCACCTACAAATCAGGGGAGGGGGAGGGAAAAGAGAGTGACACACACACGCAACACCCCCACCCTTACCCACAACAACATACACACAAATACATGCTGCAACATTACATTTACAGCCCCAAACTCCACCTGGAAGAACGCAATGACAAAAGGAAATGATTGTAACCATTGTAATCAAGAATAATTCATTAGTCAAAAATGTATATACACTATAAACAATTATGTACACCAAGAATTCAAGTCCAGGTACTGCACCTATATAGCTCGTGGACCACTGGGCCCAAAATGCATGGGCGAGGCCCACACTCGATACCCGATCGAAACGGAGAGAACACTGCAGGGGCATCAGATCAAAATAAAACAGTCACCTCAGGGGGAATGGAAGGGGGGGCACCTCAGCCGGATGAGTGCATGACGCCAGCTCCACAAGGGGGGTTCATGCTCATTGATGTGTCATGGGGAGTGCAAAGCCACAGTCTCTCAAGTCTCTCCAGTGGGTGGTTGGGGAGTGCAAAGCCACAGTCTCTCAAGTCTCTCCAGTGGGTGGGTTGTCCACTGCTTTATCTTGGGGAGTGCAAAGCCACAGTCTCTCAAGCCTCTCCAGTGGGTGGTTTGCCCACTGCTTTATACTGGGGAGTGCAAGGCCACAGTCTCTCAAGTCTCTCCAGTTGGTGGTTTGCCCACTGCTTTATCCTGGGGAGTGCAAAGCCACAGTCTCTCAAGTCTCTCCAGTGGGTGGTTTGCCCACTGCTTTATCGTGGGGAGTGCAAAGCCACAGTCTCTCAAGTGGATAACAGTCTCCACTGGCTCTGGTGGAGGCTTTGTGCCCAGAGTGCTTCATCCTGCCAAGGACAGAATTAGTAGATGTCTTTCTCCACTGGTTCTGGAGGGGGCTTTGTGCCCAGAGTGCTTCATCCTGCCAGGGACTGAGGTAGTGGATGTCTTTCTCCACTGGTTCTGGAGGGGGCTTTGTGCCCAGAGTGCTTCATCCTGCCAAGGACTGAGGTAGTGGATGTCTTTCTCCACTGGTTCTGGAGGGGGCTTTGTGCCCAGAGTGCTTCATCATGCCAAGGACTGAGGTAGTGGATGTGACACTCCACTGATGGTGGTCCAACATGCAAGCTGCCCAGGCCCCTGGAACTGACCACCAGCCTCGTAAGAATGACTGGGGATGGCAGCCATGTCTGCAGTGGTGCCACTGGCTCTGGATGTCGCGGGGCCGCTGTCGGTGCTGGTGGCGGGGTCAGTAGCAGCGGTGCTTGCAGCAGTCATTGTGGCAGCGGTGCTTGCGGCGGTCATTGTGGCGGCGGTGCTGGTGGCGGCCTTACTGACTGTGGCGCAGGTGGCTGGCTCACTGACTGCCGTGCTGGTGGCGGGCTCACTGACTGCGGTGCTGGCGGCTGTGTCAGTAGCGGCGGTGCTGGTGGCGGGCTCACTGACTGCAGTGCTGCTGAAGGGCACAGTGTCTGCGGTGCTGGTGAAGGGCTCCGTATCTGGGGTGCTGGCGGCGATGTCCGTGGCGGCGGTGCATGTGGCGGTGCCGGTCTTGTCCTCCTTGCAGGTTGGCGGCGATGTTGACTTGCCTATCATTTTCAGGCCCTTCCCCACCTTGGATGGTGGCGCAGCTGTCTTGCCACTTCCAACAATTGCCTTGCCTGAGCCCTTGGTGGCAGGTGGCCTTCTCCCTCCGGGATGTGGGCAACTTTTTGTGTTTTGCAGGAGTGGGAATGTCCTTGGCCTCGCTCCTTGGGACACTGGGAGCCCTGTTGCTTTCCGCACTCCAAAATCCAGTTATTGCTGGCACCACTGTGCCAGATGATGTGGGGCTGAGGTGCTGGGTTGGGACCTGGAAAGGTGGGCCCTAGGGGACGGATGGGGTGGGGGAGGTGTGGGAAGAGGTCAACATTTGATAGGAAAAGCTTTTTAGACACACTGGGATGGGTAGATGGAGGGGGTTTGGGTGTGGAGGAAGAGGTAGTGGTTGTGGGAGGTGTTCGTTCGCTGACTTTGGGTGAAGGTGCATGGGCTGGAGGCTGTTGTGAGGTGGATGGCTGTTGGGTGGGTGTGTGACTGCGTTTGTGTACTTTGGGAGGAGGGCTCACAGACACACTGGGAGAGGACACAGGGGATGTGTGAATGGTAGTGGGGGTGGTGAGTGCACGTGAGCGGTGTGTGGTAATGGGCGTGCTGGTGATGGAGGTAGTGGCTGAAGATGTAGTGCATGCAGGTGTGGAGATGTGACAGGGAGGGAGGAGGGAGACGTGGAGGAGGAGGACACAGTAGAGGCAGTGGATGTTGGTATGTGTGCATGGGTATGATGCTTGTGTGAGTGCCTGTGGGATGTGTGGTGCTTATGTTTGCCAGAGCCACCCTTGTGTGTTGAGGTGTGTACATGCTGGTCTGATGGTGTGCTTGGGATAGGCTGAGGTACTGGGGATTGGGTCGGGGTGGAGGAAGTTGGAGGGGGGAGGCTGGACACAGGGACAATGGCTGCCATCAGTGCAATGGCCAGAGCCTGAAATGCTCTCTGTTGGGCTGCCTGGCCAGAATGAATGCCCTCCGGGTATGCATTTGTCTGTTGCAACTGCCTCTCTACACCTTGGATGGCATTCAGAATGGTAAGCTGCCCAACAGTGAGGGATCTCAGGAGGTCAATGGCCTCCTCACTGAGGGCAGCAGGGCTGACTGGGGCAGGGCCTGAGGTGCCTGGGGCGAAGGAGATGCCCACCCTCCTGGGTGAGCAGCCACGGGACACACGCCGAGGGGCTGCTGGGAGGGCAGTGCTGGTAGGAGGGGTAGCGGCTGTACCTGTAGATGCGGTGGGCACAGAGGGGCCCGCCACCGCAAGGGAGCTCCCATCAGAGGAGGAGTCGGTGTTGCTTTTCTCTGCTCCTGCCCCCACTGTGGAGCTCCCCTCGCCCTCCGTCCCACTGGTGACTTCAGACTCCGTTGTCTCGCCCTCCAGGGCCATGTGGGATGCAGCTACCTCCTGCTCCGGTGGCACAGCTCCTCCGCCTGATGATCCTAATTCACACAAGAACAGGGAGACCACAAAAAGGAGGGGGGAAGAAAGAAGAAAGACATGTTCAGTGCATGCAATACCGCTACCGTTGGCGGATTCTACAGACATAGCAGCCCTCTGCACTACGCCATGCACTTAGAGTTCCCTAATTAATCACAGGGACATGGGGCACATGTCCTATACCCGATTGCTGCACACATGGAAGTCACAGGAGCATGACTAGGTGTAGATGGCTTTTACCACTGGTGGGGTTGGGGTGCCACTTAGCCTGCCTCACAAAGGGTCCTTGCCTACAAAGCTCGCCTTAGATTAGGGGAACCCACTGCCCACCTCCCCCACCCAGACACTGCCAATGCGCGCAGAGTCAGATGGATGTGACGGTACTCACCCCCTTGTGGCTGCTGTGATGCCCTCAAGCGCCCATCCAACTCCGGATATGTCACCGCCAGGATCTGGAACACCAGGGGGGTCATGGTGCGACGGGCACCCCTCCCACGTTGGGAGGCCATCCCCAGCTGGACCTCCGCCGTCTTCTTGCTCCAGCGTCGAAAATCCTCCCATCTTTTACGGCAGTGGGTGGTCCGTCTGTGGTGGACCCCCACCATCTGGACTTCCTTGGCGATAGCACGCCAAATATCCTTCTTCTGGTGAGCGCTGACCTACAGGAATAGTACAGGGGAAAAGGAAAAACTTTAACCGTCTGGACCGTCACAGTCATTGTCCCACATTCCCACCCTTGCCCTGAAGCACATACACTCACCGTCCGATCATGCAGGCCTTATCCCCCCTGTATCTTCCATCCACACCACTCCAAACAGGCATTGCCCATACAGCATGCTCACAGTGTACTCACCTGTTTGTCTGGAGGACCGTAGAGTAGCGTGTACTGGGGGAGTACCCCATCCACTAGTTTATCCAACTCCTCCGATGTGAAGGCAGGGGCCCTTTCCCTAGACACATGAGCCATCGTCGCTTCCAGACTGAGGTCACAGCAGCACTTGCAGTGTAGGTCCTCTCCTGTCGAAGATCAGGTATCAAGTGAGTGAACAGACAGAAAATGACGGTGACGTCCGCGGCGGTGCGTACCGTCACCGCTGGCGTACATCGTCATTGGCTCCTGGGACCCATAGGGCCCAATGTCCTCTAGTGCAGGTCCTGTCAGTACTCCATTTCCTGGCAAGTGGATCTTTTCAAACAACAGTGGCCATAGCATCAGGGATATCCCAGCCTTTGTTCTCAAACGTGTTGTCCAGAGTGTTGTCTGCCCTGCTGAAACACATGCGCAGCTACATCGTGTTCCCTCAGGTGGAGGATTTGCCTACAGTGAAAGGTGACTTCTATGCCCTGGGACATATCCCCAACATCATAGGTGCCATTGATGGGACACATGTGGCCTTGGTACCCCTGCAGGAATGAACAGGTGTACAGAAACTGTTTCAATGAATGTGCAGATGGTGTGTTTGGCCGACCAGTACATCTCCCATGTGAACGCCAAGTTTCCTGGCTCAGTGCATGACGCTTACATTCTGAGGAATAGCAGCATCCTGTATGTGATGGGGCAAGTCCAGAGGCACCGTGTGTGGCTCATAGGTGAGGACAAGGACCCTATACCCTGTGAATAAGTGTCTGGGTCTGGGGTTGTCCCTAAGGGTTAGTGTGTGTCTAACAGTTGTCCCTCGACATTTGCAGGTGACTCTGGTTACCCAAACCTGTCATGGCTACTGACCCCAGTGAGAAATCCCAGGACAAGGGCAGAGGAACGCTACAACGAGGCACATGGGCGAACGAGGAGAGTGATAGAAAGGCCCTTCGGCCTCCTGAAGGCCAGGTTCCGGTGCCTCCATATGACAGGTGGTTCTCTGTACTACTCACCAAAGAAGGTGTGCCAGATCATCGTGGCCTACTGTATGCTGCACAACTTGGCTTTGCGACGACAGGTGCCTTTTCTGCAGGAGGATGGTCCAGAAGGTGGTCTTGTTGCAGCTGTGGAGCCTGTGGACAGTGAAAAAGAGGAGGCAGAAGAAGAGGATATTGACAACAAAAACAACGTGATCCAGCAATACTTCCAGTGAGACACAGGTAAGAAGACATCACTGCCTCCTACATCTGATAAAATTATTAGACCTATCATATGTCTGTCACTTTCACCCAGTGTATGGACCGTGACCTGTCACTTTGCCTTTCCATTTCACAGATGTGGGTCCCACTGTGTGACCTCTGCTATGTTACCACATGGACTAGAGCTGTGTGACATAGGTATGTTGACAATACAATGGGCATTGCTATTTTCCTCAGTTATTGCAAATACACATTTGTGAAAGCACAGACTGACTCCAGATTGTTTTGTGATTCAAGGGTGTTTATTTAAGTGCAAAATAGTGGAGGGGGTTGTGAAATGGTCAGGGGTGATGGTGGAGGAATGTCCATGGCAGAGTCCAGTTATTTGTCTCACAGGTGCATTGTCCAAAGGGGCATAGGAAGTGGAGCTAGGGCAGTTTAAGGATGGACAGGGTGACAAAGTGGGACAGAAGGATGACATTCAGGGTGGTCTCATTTCTTTGCGGGGGTCTTTGCATTGTTCTCTGTCTTTGTCCTGGATCTCAGGGACCGTTTGCAGGGTGGTTCTCCATCTGCAGGGGGTGGGGTGCTGGTGTCGTGGTCCTGTGGCGGTGCCTCCTGTCCACTAGCGCCGGCGGAGGTGGTGGGCAGTTCATCATCCATGTTAGTGTCTGGGGCCCCTTGTTGTGCCACAGTGTCCCTCCTGGTGTTCACAAGGTCCTTCAGCACCCCTACAATGGTGACCAGGGTGGTGTTGATGGACTTGAGTTCCTCCCTGAACCCCAAATACTGTTCCTCCTGCAGCCGCTGGGTCTCCTGAAACTTGGCCAGTACCATTGCCATCGTCTCCTGGGAATGATGGTACGCTCCCATGATGTTGGAGAGAGGGTTCCCTGGGCCTGTCCTCCCCCGGTTTACCTGTGCCTCTGTCCCCTGAACCGTGTGCCCACTGCCCCTGCCCCCAGGTCCCTGCTGTTCTTGGGTTGGTGGGTTTGCCTGGGTTCCCTGTAGTGGTGGACACACTGCTGACTGACGTGTCCTGGGAACAGAGGTATGGGCCCGCTGGGTGGGTGCTGTGCTGGTGTTTCCTGAGGGGGGAGGCTCTGTGGTGGCTTGTGACTGTGTCAGGGGAACCAACTGTCCTGAGGTCCCAGATGGGCCGGGCTGGTTATCTAGATCCAGTTGGACAGAGCTGCTGTCATCACTGTGGGCCTCTTCTGTGGGGGGGTGGACATGTCTGGAACCTCCTGTCCGGTGATGTTGGGTAGGGGTCCTGCAGGGGTTTAAAGGCATGATTATTGCATTTGTGCGTGCCATCGTGTGCAATGGGTGGGTGACCCTGTACCCCAGTGATCACATTCTTGTCTAGGACCTTGTGTGATAATTGTTTTTGTGTCTGTGTGGGTATCTGTTGTGGACATGTTTTGGTGATGGGTGTCCATGCTTTGTTGTTGCATGCAGGGCTTGGTGTTGAGATGGGTGGTTTGTGATAGTGGGACATATGTGAGGTTTTGGAGTGATGGGGGTGAGGGTGAGGGTGAGGGTGGGGGTATGTGATAGCATGCAGGTAGGGTGGGGGATATGGTAGTCAAGATTTGACTTACCAGAGTCCATTCCTCCAGCTACTCCAGTGAGGCCCTCAGGATGCAGTATAGCCAAGACCTGCTCCTCCCATGTTGTTAGTTGTGGGTTAGGAGGTGGGGGTCCGCCGCCAGTCCTCTGAACTGCAATCTGGTGCCATGAGATCACGGAACGCACCTTACCCCGTAGGTCGTTCCACCTCTTCCTGATGTCATCCCGTGTTCTTGGATGCTGTCCCACTGCGTTGACCATGGACACGATTCTGCGCTATAGCTCCATCTTCCTAGCTATGGAGGTGTGCTGCACCTGTGATCCGAATAGCTGTGGCTCTACCGGATGATTTCCTCCACCATGACCCTGAGCACCTCCTCAGAAAACCTTGGGTGTCTTTGCGGTGCCATGGGGTGGTGTGGGTGATGTGTGAGGTGGTGTGTGTTGTGATGTGTGAGGGGATGTGTTTGTGTGTGTTGTGTGAGGTGCGTGGATATTGTGTGAGTGATGGTGTTGAGTACCTGTGGATGCTAGTTTGTTGATGGTGGTGTCTCTCTATAGCCTTCTGTCGCAATTCTGGTCGTAAGGGTTTGTGGGTGATGTGGGTGTGTGTTTTATATTGTATTGGGTGTGTGGGAGTGGTGTGTGTATGTGTGTCAGGTGTGTGTATTTCGAATTGTCTAATGTGGTTGTGTTTTGTAAGTGTGTGTGTATTTTGAGCGCAGCGGTGTGTACCGCCAATGGAATACCGCAGTTGAAAGACCGCCGTGTGGATTCGTGGGTCGTGATAGTGTGCGCGTATTCCTGTTGGCGTGACGGTGTCAGTTTTGTTATCGCCAGTTTATCACTGACCTTTGATGTGGCGGACTTATGTGGGTGTCTGGATTTTGGTGGATTCCGAGCTGTGAGTCGTAACAGCTGTAGTGGAATTCCACAGCCGCAGAGGTGTGTTGGTGGTCTTCTGCACGGCGGTTAGCGGCATTTACCGCCAATGTTGTAATGAGGGCCTATATAACCTACCTTAACCATACACTGCACCTTACCTTAGGGGTGCCTTACATGTAAGAAAAGGGAAGATTCAGGCCTGGCAAGTGGGTACACTTGCCAAGTCGAATTTACATTTAAATACTGCACAGACACTGCAGTGGCAGGTCTCAGACATGATTACAGAGCTACTTATGTGGGTGGCACAACCAATGCTGTAGGCTCACTAGAAGCATTTGATTTACAGGCACTGTGCACCTATAGTGCACTGTATTAGGGACTTACTAATAAATCAGATATGCCAATCATGGATAAACCAACTACCTACACATTTTTGTAAAAGAGCACTTGCCGTTTAGCACTGGTAAGCAGTGGTAAAGTGCTCAGAGTAACAAAAACAGCAAAATCAGAGTCCAGTACACATAAACAACCTGGGAAACAGAGGCAAAAAGTTAAGGGATACCCTGGACAGACCATCAGCATTGGCTTGCTCTGTACCAGGACGGTGTTCCACCGTAAAGTTCATCCCCTGTAGGGAAATGGACCACCTCAACAGTTTTGGATTCTCACCCCTCATCTGCAATAACCATCTGAGGGGTCTGTGGTCGGTCTGAACTCGGAAGTGAGTCCCAAACAAGTAGGGTCTTAGCTTCTTTAGTGCCCAGACCACATCAAACGCTTCACGTTCTATGGCACTCCACCTACGTTCCCTGGGAAGTAACCTCCTGCTAATGAAGGCTACAGGTTGATCTAGACCCTCTTCATTAAGCTGTGAGAGTACTGCTCCAATACCATGCTCTGAGGCTTCTGTTTGCACAACAAACTCCTGTTGCTGTGTACATAACAGCCTTCAGGGCATCAAAAGCGGTCTGGCAGGCCTCAGTCTAGATCACCTTCCTGGGTTGCTTCTTCAAAGTCATATCAGTCAAGGGGGTAACAATGGTACCATATCCCTTCCTTGACAAACCTCCTGTAGTATCCAGTGAGACCTAAGAAGGCTCTCACTTCAGTCTGGGTCTTGGGAGGCTCCCAAGCCAGAATTGTATCAATCTTTGGATGTAGGGGTTCCACCTGGCCACTCCCCACCTGGTGTCCCATGTACACCACAGAACCTGCCTTATTTGGCACTTGCTTGCCTTAATGGTGAGGCCTCCCTTCTGCTGGGCCTCTAACACTCTCCATAGGTGTTGCAGGTGTTCTTCCCATGTGGAACTAAACACAGCAATGTGATCCAGGTAGGCAGCACTGAACTCATCCAGCCCAGCCAACACCTGGTTGACCAACCTCTGAAAGGTGGCAGGGGCATTCTTCATCCCAAAAGGCATGAATTTAAATTGAAAGTGTCCATCTGGGGTACAGAATGCTGACCTCTGCTTGGCCCCCTCAGGTAAGGCAATCTGCCAGTACCCAGATGTTAAGTCAAACGTACTGAGGTACTTGGCAGCTCTTAACCGGTCAATGAGCGCATCAGCTCGGGGGATGGGGTGTGCGTCAGTCTTGCTGACCGCATTGAGTACCTGGTAGTCCACTCAGAACCTGAGTTCTGGAATGGCACCAGGTGCAGCAGCCTTTAGGACCAATACCACTAGGCTGGCCCAAGGACTGCTGGAGTGCTCAATAACCCCTAGGGTAAGCATTTTGGATACTTCATCCTTAATTCATGCCCTCACCCTGTAAGCTTTTTGTTTAATAGGTGTACTGTCCCCAGTGTCCACATCATGTTTGCACAAGTGTGTGAGTCCTGGGATCAGGGAAAACAGTGAGCAAACTGTCCCAATGCGTGGGGACAGTCACCCTGCTGCTCCTCAGTCAGGGAGGGGGAGAGGATCACTCCCTCCACAGACCAATCTTTTTCTCCTGCAGACTGGAGGTCAGGAAGAGGCTCACTCTCCTCCTCCACCCCATCATCTGTCGCAAGAAGCATGGACAGTTCAGTCCGCTCAAAGTGCGGTTTAAGGCGGTTGACACGCAGGACCTTTAAAGGGTTCCTTGGAGCCTGCAATTCCACCAGGTGGGTGACTTTACTTTTGCGCTCCACCACCTCAAATGGCCCAGTCCACCTATCCTGGAGTGCCCTAGGCTCCACTGGAGCCATCACCCACACTTTCTGACCAGGTTGAAACTCGACCAGAGTGGCGTTCCGGTCATACCACCGTTTCCTATCTTCCTGGCTTGCTTCTAGGTTCTCCTGAGCGAGACTCCTGAAGCGGGCAGTCTGGTTTCTCAATGCCAGCATGTAACTAAGCACATCCTGGAGGGGTTTACTAGGAGCTTTTTCCAAAGCCTCCTTCGCCAGACTCAAGGGTCCCCTCACAGGGTGGCCATAGATGAGCTCAAAGGGACTAAACCCAAGTCCCTTTTGAGGCACCTCCCTGTAAGCGAACAGAAGGCATGGCAAGAGGACGTCCCACTTTCGCCTCAAGGGCTCTGACAGGCCCTGTATCATGCCTTTCAAGGTGCGGTTGAATCTCTCAACCAGACCATAACTTTGGGGGTGGTAAGGTGTGGTGAACTTGTAGGTCACCCCACACACTTTCCACAGAGACTTCATATACGTGGATATGAAGTTGGTACCAATATCAGATACCACTTCCTTGAGGGACCCCATGCGGGTAAAAAACCCCATCAGTGCACGACCCACCACAGGGGAAGTGACTGACCTCAGAGGAATGGCTTCTGGGTACCGGGTGGCATGGTCCACCAAGACCAGGATGAATCTGTTGCCCAAGGCCGTCTTGGGGTCCAGAGGCCCCACAATGTCAATACCTACCCTCTCAAACGGAGTACTAACCATAGGTAAAGGTTGGAGGGAGCCTTACATTTCCCCCCACTCTTGCCACTTGCCTGACAAGTTGGGCAAGACCTACAGTGTGCAGCAGAATGCTCGTGCATCTGGGGTCAATAGAAGTGGGAGACAAGCCTCTTATAGGTCTTGTCCTGTCCCAGATGTCCTGCCAACGGCACATCATGAGCCAACCCCAGTAGGAAGGCCCTGAAGCACTGGGGTACCACCAGCATATGAGCTGACCCAGGCTCAGGAACCTTAGGCTCACTATACAGGAGGCCATCCTCCCAATAGATCAGGTGAGTACTGGGCTCCTCGCCAGCCGCCTGGGCTGCAGCCTGCTGCCACAGTCCCTCTAGAGTAGGACAAGTTTTCTGTGCTTCACATAATGTCTCCCTGGTGGGCCCCCCTTCCTGCTGCCACTGTGACAGCTTAGGAGCCTCCCCCAGTTCAGCCACCTGTTCCCCTGTAGGCTCAGGGGCGTCACCCTCAGGCTCCACCTCCTCGTGGGAACTTCTGGGGCCAGTTTCCTGTGCCTTCTGCCCTTCCTCTTCTGGGCGGTCCCCTTGGCCACTGTTTCAGGCTCCAGGGGCTCTTGACCACCCTGACGGGCTACCATTGACCAGGTGGATACGCATACCCACCCAAGCAAACCAAACATCTCCAAGTGAGACCTTTGTTCCACCTCCTTCCAAGGGGAATCCTCCAGGTCATTGCCTAGCAAACAATCAACAGGCATGGTTGACTCACAGCTTCCTTCAAGGAACCTGGGCCCCCCACCAGGTCCACTGCAACTACATGGTGAAGTACCCGGGTATCTATCTGCTCTTCAGACACCAGCTGACTCCTCACTGTAGTCACACTGGCTCCTTTGTCTCTCAGAGCCTCCACCCTCTGTCCATTAATGGTCACCTACTGCCTGTACTTCTTAGTGTTCTCAGGCACGAGGTTCTCTGGACCATCTCATTGTCCCCTAGGAAGACAAGGGTCATCTCAGCTGGCTCCCACCCAGCTGGAACCAACTTCTCCCCAAGCGCTACACTGGCTGAACCCTGGGACGGTGCACTAGTGGGGGCCGGTGTACTTTTGGGGCATTTTGGGTCCCCCCTCACATTACCCACCTGGTCACATGCATAGCACATACATGGGGACCACCTGCCACTGGCTTCCCTTTGGAGAACCATGGCTTCTTCTCATTGAGGGGTTGGGAATCCTTACCCTGGGAATCGGTTTGGGGCCCTTTAGAGAACTCCCCCTGTTTACCCTTACCCCCCCTTTCTTCTGAGAAGGACCCTGCCCACCCTTGGCATGGTCTCCCCATACCTCTTTTGGACCGTGGTGCTCTCCCAGCGGTCCGCTTCCTGTGCAAGCTTCCAGTCAGCTTGCTGTCAATCAGGTGCTGGCACAGCTGTGGAAAACATAAACTGTACAAGTGCTCCCAAGCAATCAGATTGTAAAGCCCCTCATACATAGTCACCTTACTGCCCTTCACCCAACCATCCAGTGACCTACAATAAGAATCAACACATGCCAACCATGTTTGGGATTCCTTCTTCTTGTAGGACCAAAACTTATCCTTATACTGCTCAAGGGTGAGACCATATCTTGTGAGTAGGGCATCCTTCATGATAGTGTAGGTGAGATTCTGAGCATCCCCTAAGGTTGTCAGTGTATCCCTCTCCTCTACCTCAAAGTACTTCCACAGACCCACCCCCCAATGAGCTTCAGGGACCAGATTCATGTGGAGAGCAGGCTCATACCCCTTGAACCACAAGTATATGTCATCCTCCCTCTTGTTATCCTTCACTAGGTCTTTTGGGATGTGAACCCTTCTTTCAGGCTGCACTGTACTGTTGCTGCCACCATCTTTACTGGACTGACTCCTATGATCTAACTCTTTCAAGCTAAGCTCATGAGACAGCAGTAGCTTCCTTTCCTCAATGGCCATCCTTCTCTCTTCCATCTTTAGACTGAGCTTCTTCAGCTCCATTTGGTACTCTCTTTCTGCCTGTCTGTCCTGCAACTCTTCAGGAGTCAGACCCATGGAGGATGCACTACTACCTGCCTTAGAGTCTCTCTCCCTAGACAGACCAGGCCCACCCACTACATTGTTGTGAGTGACTTGCACCCCTTCCTCCACTTCCTGCTCACCATCTGTGTGCCCCTCAGCTTGTTTGGCTGTCACCAAGGCCCTCAGCACCTTTTGCAGCTCCTCTTCTTGGATGAGCTCTTAATGGGACAGGCAAAATCCTTGCAGAATTGCTTCAACTGAGCTACTGTGTAGCTCTCCACTTTCTCTATGTTAAAGGCAACTCCAGCGTATGCATCTCCAGATTGAGACATGATGAAGATTTAAAACAAGTGCAAAGTTCCAAAGGCAGAAAAACAGGTTCCCAAATTAAGTTTCAAACAAAAAAGTAAATCCAGGGATCAGTAAGAAGTAAAACAAAAAGAATTCCCAAAGAGAAATGCAAAAATCACAAGACAAGTAATGTGTGGTCACGTACTGGTCTGAACTCAAACAGTAGTGTACACTTAATTACTGTATGTCAAGACCAAATACAAGTCCAGTCTCATTGTTGCTGCCAATGTAAGAAATTGTGTCTTTGGTTGGCAGTCAGGTTACCCCCCGTCCAAGCAAGGACCCCGACTCTAGTCAGGGTAAAAGAGAATCACCCTCAGCTAACCCCTGCTTACCCCCTTGGTAGCTTGGCACGAGCATTAGGCTTAACTTCAGAGTGCTAGGTGTAAAGTATTTGTACCAACACACACACAGTAACTTAATGAAAACACTATAAAATGGCACAACACAGGTTTAGAAAAATTTGAGAATATTTATCTAAACAAAACAAGACCAACCTGACAAAAATCCAATATACACAAGTCAAGTTATGAATTAAAAAGCAAAAATAGTCTTCATGTAGTTTTAAACACGTACTAACACTGTTAGCATGAAAGTGTACCTTGGGTGCGTAAAAAATAACCCTGCACGGGCGAGTGTGCGTCAAAAAGGGCTTGCAATGCGTTGATTTCTCTCACGAGCAAGACCTTGCGTTGTTTCTTCTTTCGTTGGGTCGGGGCATATTGTTTCTTCTCTCCGCAGGAGAACGATGCGTCGATTTGGTCAGCACTCTCGGGTCCAGGCAGGCCTTGCGTTGTTTTTACACGCCCAGTGGTGCTTGCGACAGAAATCCATCAGCACGATGATCCGAAAACCACACAGCGTGGGTTGCGATCTCACCAGCCTCCGTCAGCGATGCTGCGTGTCGTTTCTCCAGCTCCGTGCATTGAGTCTTAGGTTGCGGGGCAGGCGAGCATCGATTTTCAACCACAAAGCCGGTGGCACATCGATTTTTCAGGCGCAGATCGGAGTCACGTCGATCTTGTCCCCGCACGGCGTTCTGTGCGTGGATTTCGTCCTCTTAGGCTGCCAGCTTCTCCTTTCAGGGTCTGAGGAACTGGATGGGCACCACTTGAGAGAGTAGGAGTCTCTCCAGAGACTCCAGGTGCTGGCAGAGAGAAGTCTTTGCTGTCCCTGAGACTTCAAACAACAGGAGGCAAGCTCTAAATCAAGCCCTTGGAGATCTTCACAAGATGGAATGCACACAAAGTCCAGTCTTTGCCTTCTTACTCTGGCAGAAACAGCAACTGTAGGATAGCTCCACAAAGCACAGTCACAGGCAGGGCAGCTCTTCTTCCTCGGCTCTTCAGCTCTTCTCCAGGCAGAGGTTCCTCTTGGTTTCCAGAAGTGTTCTAAAGTCTGTGGTTTTGGGTGCCCTTCTTATACCCAATTTCTCCTTTGAAGTAGGCCTACTTCAAAGCAAAGTCTCTCCTGATTGTAAAATACTGCCTTGCCCAGGCCAGGCACCAGACACTCACCAGGGAGTTGGAGACTGCATTGTGTGAGGGCAGTCACAGCCCTTTCAGGTGTGAGTGACCACTCCTCCCCTCCCTCCTAGCACAGATGGCTCATCAGGAAATGGAGACTACACCCCAGCTCCCTTCGTGTCACTGTCTAGTGAGAGATGCAACCAGCCCAACTGTGAAACTGACCCAGACAGGGAATCCACAAACAGGCAGAGTCACAGAAATGGTTTAAGCAAGAAAATGATCACTTTCTAAAAGTGGCATTTTCAAACACACAATCTTAGAATCAACTTTACTAAAAGATGTATTTTTAAATTGTGAGCTCAGAGACCCCAAACTCCACATGTCCATCCGCTCCCAAAGGAAATCTACACTTTAATCAGATTTAAAGGTAGCCCCCATGTTAACATATGAGCGGGACATACCTTGCAACAGTGAAAAACGAATTTAGCAATATTTCACTGTTAGGACATATAAAACACATTACTATATGTCCTACCTTAACCATACACTGCACCGTGTCCTTGGGGCTACCTATGGCCTACCTTAGGGGTGCCTTACATGTAAGAAAAAGGAAGGTTTAGGCCTGGCAAGTGGGTACACTTGCCAAGTCGAATTTACAGTTAAAAACTACACAGACAGACACTACAGTGGCAGGTCTGAGACATGATTACAGAGCTACTTATGTGGGTGGCACAACCAGTGCTGCAGGCCCACTAGTATGATTTGATTTACAGGCCCTGGGCACCTCTAGTGCACTGTACTAGGCACTTACTCATAAATCAAATATGCCAATCATGTATAAGCCAATTACATACATATTTTGTAAAGGAGCACTTGCCCTTTAGCACTGGTTAGCAGTGGTAAAGTGTCCAGAGTAACAAAAACAGCAAAAACAGAGTCCAGCACATATCAACAACCTGGGAAACAGAGGCAAAAAGTTAAGAGAGACCACACCAAGGATGAAAAGTCTAACAGGTTTATTTACCAATAAATGTCAAAAGTCCAAGACCAGTGGCCAGTCCATGCAATGGTCCATAATAGCATAGTATTGTGACAACACTTGACTCCTAACTGTCATTGAACCTCCACAATAAGGGGCATCCGGTGGGCAGGCAGACACCTCAGGAGGGATCATCCTGGGGGGGCAGGCAGATTTAGACTGGGGTGTTTGGTCTTGGGTTTGGGAGGGGTGGTCTGCTTTTAGGGAGGACTGGACTTCTTGGGGGAGAGCTATGGGAGGCAGGGGAGGCAGGGGAGGCAGTGGAGGTTGAAGGGAGGGGTTGGGAGGTGGGTTGGTATCTCTTGGGTTTGGGACAGGGTAGAGGGAACCGGGGAAAGGGCAAGGTCAAACAGTCATCATAAAGAATTTCTTAGGGACATGGGGACAGTCAGTAGAAGGGGTCGGGATTTGTAGGTCGAGGGAGTGGTTGTCTGCTGTGTAGGCGAAGATGTTGTGGGTGCATGCTTCTGGGAAGAATGCTTGTGTTTGATGGGTGGGGTATCTACTGTGTGGATGAGTGAGTGTGCTTGTGTGTCCTGGTGGTCTGGGAGATGGAGGTGCTGGGGGATGGAGTGGTAGATATGTGTGTGTTTGTTGGGGTGGTGACTGTGGGTATGTTGGATGTGGTGAATGACTGTGTATCTATTGTTGTGTTGTCTGTGGGCATTGTGCTTGTGGATGTTTGGGGGTCTGTTGGGATGGTGTCTGTGAGTATGTTGGGTGTGTCACTGACTGTTGTTATGGTGCCTGTGAGTATGCTGGATGTTGTGTGTGTAGTGCTGGGGGTGGTGGGGGAATCTGGGGAAGTGGTGACTGTTGTTGTGTATGTGGGTGGCTGTTGTTTGCTTGAGTGCTGGTGTGTTTTGTGGTGCTTGTGTCCGTGTGTGCTGCTCTTGTGTGTTGAGGTGGATGTGTGCTGACCTGTCTGTGTACTTTGGGTAGGCAGGGGAAGGAGGGATTTGGATTGGGAAGAGAGAGGTGGAGGGGGAATAGAAGGTGGGGGGTGACTGGCTGCCATCAGTGAGGAGGCCAGAACGAGAAAAGATCTCTGTAGGCCAGCCGTTGCACCATGAATGCCTTCCAGCAATGCATTTGTCTGTTGTAGCTGAGTTGCCAATCCCTGGATAGCATTCACAATGGCTGTCTGACCCACAGAGATACTTTTCAGGAGGTCATTAGCCTCCTCACTGAGCGCAACAGGAGTAACAGGGGCTGGGGTGGAAGTACCTGTGGCAAAGGAGAGGCCCAACCTCTTGGGTGAGCGGATACGGCCAACTGGGAGGCGGGGCTGTGGGAAGGGCAGAGGTACAACAGGGGGTGGTGGACAAAGATGGAACAGGGTCCACCATCAGTAGGGAGTGTCCACTGGAAGAAGAATCCAAAGATGATGAGGATGTCCTGGTCCCCCCCCGTGGCCCTCCCCTAACCCTCCATGCCACTGGGTCCCCCTTTGTCAGTGGTGTCTTGACCCGAGGTCTCGTAGCCAGATCCTTTCCCACTCGGCTGTACATTGTCTCCTTCACCTGCCAGTGCTGATGCTGCAAATGCAAAGAGAAATAGGGTCACCACGTGTCCATGATCACACTTGAACAACAGCTCTGGTTAGCAAACATTACCAGGCTATCAAGTAGGCCCCAGCAAAAAACTTTACCTACGTGGCCCCTCCATGTACCGTACTATATGCATGCATGCCATCTGAACTGTGAACAGTTGCCCACAGGAAAGTCATGATCTCAGATAACTACAGTTACATGGCTGAAAGTGTCCAATCACAATAACCATTCAACAAGTAGGAGACACCATCACCCTCAAACCTTTGCCCCATGGAGCAGACCGCAATTACCTGGTGGCATACAACAATAGGCTAATTCCAAATGCATTTCCAATGATCCCACACAAGGTCAAGCACACACCTATTTGTGACATACCTACTGACCCAGCAATAATAAATGATGGTACAAAATCCTGCCATGTTAATGACAAAAGTACAGTAGCCTGGAGAAGGTGACATGGAAATACCCATATCATACTGGAAACTTTTCAACAATGCACATTTCATTAAGTGACATTTGTCCCAATTAAGCCATAGATGTACCATAAATATTGCTTACATAGGCCACACATGTGGCATGGAAATGGGCACTGTATACATTATGTCAATATGTCAGAGAGAGATGTCCCCAAGATCCACAACACAATGAATCAGCAAGCCCCAGGCTAATCACCACTAATGTCTGGCACCCCTTACAATTACATTAGTCCCTATTTTGTTAGAGAGGCCCAGATATGTGAAAGTACTTGCTGAAGGCCCTCAACATGTTGCCCAATAGAAAGCTACATATTTGTCTCCATTATGGTTATGCAGACCCAGATGTCTGTCTGTGGATGAATGCTTTTACCCAAACTCATGTGATTTCAACATAACTGCAAGTCACTCCATGATGTATGCCAACAGTCAGGGCACAAACCTTACCCATTACACGTGTGCAGTGAACTTTTCCACATGATGCCACATCAAGGGCATTGATATTCACATTGTGGCTGTAAACTCTAGGCCTGCCTGTCATGTCCCTCATTGCTTCTGCAGTTGTACTTGTCAAATGACATGCTATGATGGGTGAGGACATGTGTCAGCCAATAAACAATGGTGACACAATTCTGTATGTGGCATATGAAATGCACCCCATTGTATATGTACTGTCCTACAAACAGTTTGCCATACACATATATGTGAGGTAATACAGACATCATACAATCAACATGGGTATACCATGCATGAAACAGCAACTTACAAATGTTTTTCAAAAGAGAAAGGGAGACATGCTGACATGTAGGCATGAGGATTGTTGGCAACAGTGATGGCACATAAAACATGTCAATGGACATTCCTCACCTACCAAAGGAAAGTATTGACCTATAGCTGCATCCAAAGAACAATGTAAGCTCTGTCACGTGTATGTTGGACATCTTCACATTACAGACTGCAGTGAGGTGAAGCACCCATCATACGCTGAAGACAACTAGCCTCTGGGTTGCAGATGCATTTATACACATTAACCCAAACACATGGTTGAGGACAGTGATCCATCACCTACTTACCTTTGGCCTGTAACATGTGTTACCTGTGTTACATGTGGTCTGTTGCATAGACATTACACACACTACAACAATGAACAATAGTTGTTTGATCAATGTACCCAGCCATAAGCTGTTTCTGCAGAGAAAGTGGTTTGTGGATTCTGCCCAGTTGTGTCCTAGGTCCATGGGCAAAAATACAAGTACCATCAGTATCCACCACATGATATATTTACACAAACAATCACTCATCTACTGTGTGACACATGGCTCATCCCTATTTGCCAGGGGGATCAGTCAGAACCTAATTCATTCACAAGGCAATGTTGCAGGCAGGAATATGCCCTGTACTCACCCCCTTGTGGCTGCTGCGCTACCCTCAAATGCCCTGTTTTCACCCCCTTCTGGTTGCTAAGCTACCCTCAAATGCCCATCAAGCTCCGTAAAGGTCACCACCATAATGCGAGCCATTAGGGGTGTTATCATCCAACGGGAACCCCACCCTCGTTCTGAGGACATCCCCAGCTGGACCTCAGTGATCTTCCAGGCCCAACATCTCAGGTCCTTATACCTTTTCCTACAGTGTGTGCTCTGCCTGCTGTGGACCCCCCAGGGTGGCATCTTCTTGACAATGGTTCTCCATAATCCCTTCTTTAGTTAAGCATTGACCTGCATGGATGCAAAAGAGAAATCACGAGATCATGATCACATGTTTCGTCACTAATGGTTGAATCACATACATGTCAGAAACACCAAACTAGAACTTTTCTATTTGTTAACATTCCACAAGTGTGAAACACACAAGCCAATAAGTAGAGGGATCTGAGTACAGACATATGTATTTGCATCTGCAGATCAACCCACTACCCTGCTCAGGGCCTACAATGACATTAAGCTTACTGACATCAGGCTAGACCATGTCCAGGTGTGGTGCTGCAACTCAGCATCCTTGACTGGTGGCAGAAGATGGTAGACACTGTCCTAAGGACACAGGTTGTGAGGCGAATGGCTGCTTGAGATGCTGACGCAACTGGGCTGGGAGGTATTGATGTGGCCACAGTGAGACTCACAGTTGTGGTCTGACCAGGTTGTCCAGATGGGTCTGAACCATACTCCACGTCCAGATGTCCAGGAATGTCTTCTTCACTGAGGGTTTTATTCATGGGTGTAGTAGAAATCTCTTCTGTGGGCTCTGTGTGGCCAGTGGCAGCTCAACCTGTTGAAGTGTAAGATACAATCTTACTGATGACATCTACCTCCAACAGTGACATTTTTCAAAGCCCTTGTACATAGCCCGTTTGCAGGTTATCCTATTGTGACAGGTACCCATGCTATTAGTGGTATTGACCTGACATTTCTGAAGCATGTCAATTCCACTAAAGTCAAGCATCTGCTGAATTGAACATGCCAGCACTTGGGAAAATGGGCTGAAAATTACATCTTGCCACCAGTGCAGGCAAAAACAGTGGCTGGGCAGGATGTGGTTTTGACAATTTGGAGGCCTACTTCACTGTTATGCATGCAGAAACTGGGGTTTGTTATATATGTGATTGGAGTCATCTTGTGGTCAGTGCAGTGTGAATGTGTCTGCTGCCAATACCATTCTGGTGATGCATCTTGAGGCATTTAGGATCATTTTTATTGCACACTGGGTGAGCTGTCCTTCCTGTCCTCAATAGTTTCATCTTGGTTTAGCAGTTCAAGATGGAGCTAAGTGGCCAGACATGATCTGTATCTTGGTCTCTCTCAGGTGAGTAAACTTCAATTGAGAGTTAGCAGACAAGGGTTTTTGGACAAGTGACCACTGTTCTGCTGTTTGGAGTCACTTGAACAGTGCCTCCTCGAGTTGCAGTCAGGTCAACACTTGACAATAGGTATCCTCCCAGGTGAGTAAACTTAATTTGAGAGTTCACTAAAAGATGCATTGTGATACGCAGACACTGGGCTGGTGATTAGAGTTAGCCAAACAAGGCCCATTGGGCTTTGCAGTCATGTCACTCCCTCTGCTTCCCAACACTTGATAATTGGTAACCTCCCAGGTGAGTAAACTTCATTTGAAAGTTCACTTACAGATGCATTGTGACCAAATGGACACTGGGCTGGTGATTGGAGTTAGCAAAACAGGGCCCATTGGGCTATGCAGTAATGTCACTCCCTCTAATTCCCAACACTTGACAATTGGTAACCTCCCAGGTGAGAAAGTAAACTTCATTTGCGACTTCACTAACAGATGCACTGTGACAAGTAGACATTGGGTTGGTGATTGGAGTGAGCAAAAAAGGGCCGATTGGGCTTACAGTCATGTGACTCCCTCTACTTCCGAACACTTTACAGTTGCTAACCTCACAAGTGAGTAAACTTCATTTAAGAGTTCACTAACAGATGCATTGTGACAAGTGGTCACAGTTCTGGTAATTGGAGTTGGTGAAACAGGGCCCTATGGGCTTTGCAGTCATGTCACTCCCTCTACTTCCCAGCACTTGACAATTGGTAACCTTCCAGGTGAGTAAACTTAATTTGTGAGCTCAATAACAGATGCATTGGGACAAGTCCACACTGGGTTGGTGATTTGAGTTTCAAGAACAGATCCTCCTGAGAGTTGCAGTCATGTTGCTCCCTGTCCTACATAGAGTATACAAATGTTATTCTCCCAACTGAGTACAATTCCATTGTGAGTTATTGAACCAGGGTATTTGGACAAGTAAACACTGAGCTTGGAGCTTTGGAGTAGGGAAGATAGAGCCTCCTGGCCTTGGCAGTCATGTCACTCCCTCTACTTCATACACCTGAGAAATGTCATCCCCCCAGGTGAATACACTTAATGTGAGAGCTCCAAAACATGTTTTGTGGAGAAGAGAACCTTGGACAGATGGTTGGAATGACAGTAAGAGAGCCTCCTATAAGTTGAAGTCATGTAACTCCCTCCCTGTACCACACACACTACACAAATGGTTTGCTACCAGATGAGTATACGTCAATAGAAAGTTGAGACACAGGGGTCTTTGGAGAAGAGAACATTGTGCGGGTGGTTGGAGTTACAGAAACTGGGCCTGCTGGGAGTTGCAGCCATGTCACTCTCTGTAGTACATACACTTTACAAATGTTATTCTCCCAGGTGAGGTACACTATAATTGGAAGTTAATAAAGAAGGGTATTTGGTGAAGAGGGCATGGGGTTGGCTTAGTGGACTGATGGTAACAGTGCCTTCTGGCCTTTGGCAGTCATGACAGTCCCTGTACTACGCACACTATTCATATGTTATCCGCCCAGGTGAGTACACTACAATTGGGAGTTAACACACAAGGGGAGTTGGAGGAGGTGACACTGTGCTGGTGGTTTGAGTAACTGTAACAGTGTCTGCTGGGAGTTGTAGCCATGTCAGTCCTTGTACTACACACACTTGGCAAATGTTATCCTCCCAGTTAACAAACTTAGGTGTTTGGAAAAGGAAACACTGTCCTGTTGTTTGCATTTGCAGAACAGTGCCTTCTGGGAGTTGTAGTTATGGCCTTCACACGCATACCCTTTCATGACCACTGGCTGTCACCAGGAAGGGCTTTGAAAAATCCTCTGGTGCCAGAGGGAGACACGGAATAGCTTCTGTGTCTATCCCAGCCCTCCTGCTGATCTGTGACATCAGCACTGATTTCACAAACCCCCACCAGAGCAGTCATCGAGAAGCATGTAAGGTCTGCTCCCACATCTGCTGGGGTTTAGGGAGGTTTTAGATGCCCCCTATGGTTGTAGGGGCATCACTGAAAAGGGGAGAGTCTCCCCTTTTCAGTGATGCCTCTCACAAACATATTGGCCATGGACCACAGCATGCCGTGATCCATGATCAGGAATCCCACTAAGCCCCACTAGGCCACTAGGGAATTGATAAGGGGGGGTTGGACACATGGTAATGGGGGCATATTAATTGTTAAAAATTCGTTTTTTTTTCCCTGGGGGTGCGATCACACCACCCAAGGGATAATAAAATGATTACAATTGTAAGGGTGTTGGACCTCCAATACATGGCTACATTTTTTTTTATAGATATTTTCTTTTTCTGGGGACTACGATCAACCCCCAGGGAAAACACACATCTTGAAAAAAATGAAAATTCATATATATATATATATATATATATATATATATATAAAAATATATATATATATATATAAATATATATATATATGTATATTCATTAAAAAATGAAAATGGATATATATACATGCACACAATCGCAAAGAGAGAGAGAGAGCGTCTCTCTCTCTCTCTCTATAAACATATATATATATATATATATATATATATATATATATATATATATAGAGAGAGAGAGAGAGAGAGATAGATAGATAGATATGTCGAACAAAATGGTCTGAGAGTTGCTGGGCGTCGCACTCCACTGCCGGTGTCCAGTGACAGAGAGGACCAATCTCGAAAAGTATAAATAAGCAAGAATTTTCACTGCACTCCAAGACGTCTCAATAATGTGTATTTATTTTGAGTAACATCCACCAACTCGTTTCAACTCCCCATGGAGTCTTGTTCAGAGTGAATGAGTCCCTTTCCTTTTTGCTTTTTACACTCAATATCACTACATCATGCACAATGCATTCTGGATATCATAGTTTACATACATTACACATCAAATTAAAATTAGTGATTTTCTACATTTAAAATAAAAAATCCCATTTTAAACACATAGGGGGTCATTCTGACCTCGGCGGTAAAAGGCGCTTACCGCCGGTCAGAAGACCGCCATAACACCGCTGCGGTCGCGGTAAACCGCCACGGACATTCTGACCCGCAACTGACAAACCGCCAAAAACCCGACAACAACAAAAGTCCGCCAAACCAATGGCCAGCGAAAAACTGGCGATGACCAAACCTCCATCGTCACGCCAACAGAAATACGCCCATGCCATTCCGACCCACAAATCCCCGCAGCGGTCTTTCAACTGCGGTATTCCATTGGCTGTACACACCGCCGCGGTCAAAATACACACACCTTTACAAAACACAGCCACATTGGACAATTCAAAATACACACACCTGATACACATACACACACCACTCCCACACACCCATTACAATATAAAACACAAACCCACATCACCCACAAACCCTTACGACCACAATTGCGACTGAAGGCCAGAGAGAGACAGCACAGAATAGAGTACACCATCACACAGAGGCAAATCCCAACATCACCCACACAATATCCACGCACAAAACACCACACACCACCACACTCACCACACTCTACAACACATACACCACCCCACACCTCATCCACACCACCCCATGCCACCCCAAAGACACCCCAGGTTTTCTGACGCAGAACTCAGGGTCATGGTGGAGGAAATAGTTCGGGTAGAGCCCCATTTCTTCGGGACACAGGTGCAGCACACCACTATTGCCAGGAAGATGGAGCTATGGCAAAGAATAGTGGACAGGGTCAACGCTGTGGGACAGCATCCACGAAATCGGGACGATATCAGGAAGCAGTGGAACGACCTACGGGGGAAGGTGCGTTCCATGGTATCAAGGCACAACATCGCGGTGCAGAAGACTGGCGGCGGACCCCCACCTACTCCCCCAGAATTTACAGCATGGGAGGAGCAAGTCTTGCACATCCTGCATCCTGAGGGCCTCGCAGGAGTAGCTGGAGGAATGGACTCTGGTAAGTCAAATCTTCACTACTTCATTCCCCCCACCCCACCTGCATGCCAAATCATACCCCCACCCTCACCCCCACCCCATCACACCAACTCCTTGCAAATGGCTCACCATCACAACCCACCCATCCCAACACCTAGCCCTGCATGCGTCCACAAAGCATGGACACCAATCACCAAAGCATGCCCACTGCACATACCCATCTCCCCCACAAGCCACCGTCACATCAGCCCCCACAAGGGAATGCCAGCACTGGGGTACACGGCCACCCACCCATTGCACACTATGGCACACAGAAGCAATAACCATACTCTTATACCCCTGCAGGACCCGAACGCCACCACACCGCCCAAGGGTGTCCAGAAATGTCCATCCCACCCCCAGGAGAGGCCCCCAGTGATGACAGCAGCTCTGTCACCCTGGACCCAGATGACCAGCCCGGCCCAACGGGGACCTCAGGACAGTCGGTTCCCCTCACACAGCCACAGGCCACAGCAGACCTACCCCCCTCTGGGAACACCAGCACAGCTCCCACCCAGGGGGCCCATGCCTCTGTCTCCAGGACACGTCAATCAGCGGTGTGTCCACCACTACAGGGCACCCAGGTTGACCCACCACCCCAACAACAGCAGGGACCTGGGGGCAGTGGTAGTGGGCACACGGTCCAGGGGACAGAGGCCCAGGTAAACAGGGGAACTGGGAGGGCTGCTGTGCGACGGGGGGGGACAGGCCCAGGGAACCCACTCTCCACGAGGCTCTCTCCTCCATCATGGGAGCATACCACCACTCCCAGGAGACGATGGCTACGGTACTGGCCAGGTTCCAGGAGATCCAGGTACTGCAGGAGGAACAGTACAGGGGTTCAGGGAAGAACTCCAAAACATTAGTTCCACAATGGGGACCATCGTCGTGGCTCTTAACCAGATTGTCACCACATTGCGGGACCATGTGGCACCACAAAGGGCCCCTGTCACTAGCATGGGCCAAGAACAGGCTACCACCTCCGCCGGCGCTAGTGGACAGGAGGCCCCCATACAACAACAGGCCACCAGAACCCCACCTCCTGCAGAAGAAGAACCACCCCGCAAGCGGGGCCTGAGATCTCGGAGGAAGACAGAGTAGGATGGCAAGACCCCCGCCAGCAAAGGATACCCCCTGATGTCATCCCACTGTCCCACATTGTCACCCTGTCCAACCTTAAACTTCCCCTGCTCCATCCTTCCACAGGCATATGGACAATGCACCTGTGAGACTGAAAATCTGGACTCTGCCATGGACATTACTCCACCATCACCCATCACCGATTTTCAAGCATGTCCTTAAATTTAGCACTTAAATAAAATAAATTATTGCACTAAAATTATCTGGAGTCTGCTTGTAATTTGAACAAATCTATTAGACATAACGGTGCCAAAATGTTCAGTTACATTTTGATGACAACATACCACTGTCACACAGCTGTAGTCCATGGGCAAACAAAGCAGAGGACACGCAGTGGGGCCCACATCTCTGAAAACGGAAGGGAAAGTCACAACTCAGTTAACATAAACTGGAGGGAAACTCAGACAGTAGAGAGGCAGGAGACTGTAAGTACATGTAAAATGGCGGTTTGGATTCGTACCTGTGTGTTATTGAAAATACTGTTGTATCACTGTGTCCCTGTTGTCTGTGTCATCCTCTTCGCCTTCCTCCTCTTCACTCTCCCCAGGCACCACAGCTGCCACAACACCACCCTCTGGACCATCCTCCTGCAGGAAAGGCACCTGGCGTCGCAAAGCCAGGTTGTGAAGCATACAGCAGGCCACGATGATCTGGCACACCTTCTTCGGTGAGTACATTAGGGATCCACCTGTCATATGCATGCACCTAAACCTGGCCTTCAGGAGGCCGAAGGTCCGCTCGATCACCCTCCTAGTCCGCCCATGGGCCTCATTGTATCATTGTACCGTTCCTCTGCCCTGGTCCGGGGATTCCTCACTGGGGTCAGTAGCCACGACAGGTTGGGGTAACCAGAGTCACCAATTAGCCACACACGGTGTCTCTGTAGCTGTTCCATCACATAAGGGATGCTGCTATTTCGCATGATGTACGCTTCATGCACTGACCCAGGGAACTTGGCATTTACATGGGAGATGTACTGGTCAGCCAAACAGACCACCTGGACATTCATGGAATGATAACTTTTTCTGTTCCTGTACACCTGTTCACTTTCACTGGGGGGAACCAAAGCCACATGGGTCCCCTCAATGGCACCAATGATGTTGGGAATATGTCCAAGGGCATAGAAATCACCCTTCACTGTAGCCAAATCGCCCACCTCAGGGAAAACAATGTAGCTCCGCATATATTTCATCAGGGCAGACAACACTCTGGACAAAACCTTAGAAAACATAGGCTGAGACATCCCTGATGAAATGGCCACTGTTGTTTGGAATGATCCACTTGCCAAAAAATGGAGTACTGACAGAACCTGCACCAGAGGGGGAATCCCTGTGGGTTGGCGAATGGGTGACATCAGGTCTGGCTCCAGCTGGGCACACAGTTCCTGTATAGTGGCTTGGTCAAGTCTGTATATCAGTATGACATGTCTTTCTTCCATTGTCGACAGGTCCACCAGCAGTCTGTACACGGGAACATTCCTCCATCTCCTCGCAAGTCCCAGCGGACGGTGCCTAGGAAGGACAACATGGAGCACAGAGTCAAGCAAACCACAGGTACGTTCCCACAGCTGCACAGTACACGATTCGCTATGCATTGAATGGCTTGTATGAGTGGCAATGCAAGGCCTAGGCCGGTGTGACGCAGTAGAAATTAAGCCATGTGGGCCCTTGAAATGGCGGCTGCCTGACCTGTGAAGTGTGACAATGGGATGTGAGGTTAATGCGCTGGCGTGGCACACCGCGGCGGTAGGCGGTCGAAGACCGCGGTGCAAAGCCGCATTGGTTAACATAGAACCCTATGGGTTTCAGGAGCCAATGACGAAGTGCGCCGGCGGGCGTGACCGCCGCGGGCGTGACCGCCATTTTCTATCAGCTTAATCACTCGAGACCTGATCATCCACAGGAGAGGACCTATACTGCAAGTGCTGCTGTGACCTCGGTCTGGAAGAGACAATGGCTGCTTCGACTGGGGAAAGGGCCCCTGCCTTCACTTCTGAAGAATTGGAGAAACTCGTGGATGGGGTCCTCCCCCAGTATGCGCTACTCTACGGTCCTCCAGACCAACAGGTTAGTACACTGGGACCATGCTTTGTGGGCAATGCCTGGGTTGAGTGGGGTGAATGAACGATGGTGCGGAGGGGAGCGTATGAGGCATGCATCAAACGACAGATGAGAGCATGTGCCACATGGCAAGGGTGGGGATGGGGGGACCCTCACATCGAGCATACAGAAAATGATGATATTTTATTTTCTCTCCCTGTACGTGTCACATAGGTCAGCGCCCATCAGAAAGTCAACATTTGGCGTGCCATCGCCAAGGACGTCCGGACCCTGGCGCAAGAGGTGGGAGGACATCCGCCGTGGGAGCAGAAAGACCGCGGAGGCTCTGCTGGGGATGGCCTCCCAACGTAGGAGGGGTGCCACTCGTCAATTGACCCCCCTGATGTCTTGGATCCTGGCTTTGGCCTACCCCGATTTGGATGGACACGTGAGGACATCACAGTAGACACAAGGGGGTGAGTACAAGCACATTCTGCTATCTTAGTGCGCAGTGGAGGTGTCTGGGTGGGGGAGGAGGGATGTGGGTATCCCTAGGCCAGGGCGATTTCTGTAGGCTAGTCCCCTCCATAAGGCATAGCCCTGTGCCCCCGCCCTCCACCTCTGTAGGGTGCCAAGTACAGCTATCCATGTCCTTGTGTCACCTATGTGTGCAGATGTCGTCCATTGGCTTGTAGGCCAAGTCTCACTGATTGAGTAGTGTACCCCAAGTGCGCGGCGTGGTGCAGGGGGCTTCGGTGTCTGTCCTCTCCGCCAACTGTGATGCCAATGCATGCACTCAACATGTCTTTATTTCTCCCCCCCCCTTTTTATGTCTGCTCTTACTGTTCATGTGTGCATTAGCATCATCTGGCGGAGGAGAAGTGGCATTGGAGCACAAGGGAACTGCATCTCACCTGGCCCCGGAGGGCCATGCAACAGACTCTGATTTCACCAGTGAGACGGAGGGCGAGGGGGGCTCCACAACAGGGACACGTGGAGACATCAGCTACACCGACACGTCCTCGGAAGGGAGCTCCCTTGTGGTGGCAGCAACATCCGTGCCCACCGCAACAACAGGTACAGCCGCCACACAGCGCACCAGCTCCGCCCTCCAAGCAGCCCCTCAGCGTTCGCCCCGTGCCCGCTCGCACACCCAGGCGGGCATCTCCTTCACCCCAGGCACCTCAGGCACTGCCCCAGTTACCCCTGCTGCCCTCAGTGAGGAGGTCATTGACCTCCTCCGGACGCTCATTGTTGGGCAGTCTACCCTTTTAAATGCCATCCAGGGGGTGGAAAGGGAGGTGCATTGCAGCAATGCATACCTGGAGGGCATTCATTCGGGTCAGGCTGCCCATCAGCGATCGTTCAACGCTCTGGCCTCAGCACTGACGGCAGCCATTGTCCCTGTCTCCTGCCTCCCTCCTCCAACTCCCTCCACCCAGTCCCACTCCCCTGTTCCTCTGCCTATCCCAGACACACCTACAGACCAACCTGCACACACCTCAACACCCAAGGTCAGCTCATCCAAACATAAGCACCACACATCCCACAAGCATTCACACAAGCAACATCCACATGCAGACATGCCAACAGCCACTGCCTCCTCTGTGTCCCCCTCCTCCTCATCTCCCTCCTCCCTCCCTGTGACGTCTCCACTCACACTTGCATGCACCACTTCATCAGCCACTACGTCCATCACCAGCACACCCACCAGAACACTCCGCACACGTGCAGTCACCACCCCCACTGCCATTTACACGTCCCCTGTGTCCTCTCCCAGTGTGTCTGTCACCCCCTCTTCCAAACCACACAAACGCAGGCAGCCACCCACCCAACAGCCATCCACCTCACGACAGCCTCCGTCACAAGCACCTGCACCCAAAGACAGCACACTTGACTCTCCTACAACAACATCCTCTTCCTCCACTCCCATACCCACTGCACCTACCCTTCCCATTGCTCCTAAAAAGTTTTTCCTCTCCAAAATTAACCTCTTTCCATCAGCTGACCCACCCCCTCCATCTCGTAAAAGTCCAATCAGCACCTCAGCCACCACAACCCCTGGACCTACAAGGACCATAGTCCAGGGATATTGGAGTCCACCACCTTCGAGGGCAGCAACATCGGCCAGCAGCAAAGGGACAGCCATCCCACCCCCTGGGAAAAAATCCAAAAAAGGCAAGGGCCGGCGCGAGAGGACAGAGACGGCAGCCTCCACAGGCACCACCCTGGCACCGTCAGGAAGTGGGGTGCCACCTGGCACATCTCCAAAGGGAGGCAAGGGCCACAGAGGATCAGGCAAGGAAGGCAAGGGCAGCACGGCCGACAAGTCCGGCAGCAGGCGAGCTGCCCAGGAGGGCCCCACCAGCCCCATTCCGGGGGTGAAGGAGTACACCCACGTGCACGGGACACCAGCACAGGAGGGCCCCGCAAGCGAGAAGTCGGATGGCGAGTGAACACCATATATTGGCCGGATCTGGTGCCCTGGAGACACATGTGAAGAACCGCTGAACAGGGCCCTTCAAGACAGGCACCGCTGAACAGGGCACCGCCGTCTCAAGAACCGCTGAACAGGGCCCTTCAAGACAGGCACCACTGAACAGGGTGCCGCCATCTCAAGAACCGCTGAACAGGGCCCTTCAAGACAAACACCGCTGAACAGGGCACTGCTGTCTCAAGAACCGCTGAACAGGGCCCTTCAAGACAAGCACCGCTGAACAGGGCACCGCCGTCTCAAGAACCGCTGAACAGGGCCCTTCTAGACAGGCACCGCTGAACAGGGCACCGCTGTCTCAAGAACCGCTGAACAGGGCCCTTCAAGACAGGCACCGCTGAACAGGGCACCGCCGTCTCAAGAAACGCTGAACAGGGCCCTTCAAGACAAGCACCGCTGAACAGGGCACCGCCGTCTCAAGAACCGCTGAACAGGGCCCTTCAAGACAGGCACCGGTCTGCTGGGCCCTTCAACTCAAGCACCGCTCCGCTGGGCAGCGCCGTCTCTGCACCGCTCCGCTGGGCCCTTCCTCTCAAGCACCGCTCCGCTGGGCCCTTCCTCTCAAGCACCGCTCCGCTGGGCCCTTCAACTCAAGCACCGCTCCGCTGGGCCCTTCCTCTCAAGCACCGCTCCGCTGGGCCCTTCAACTCAAGCACTGCTCCGCTGGGCACCGCCATCTCTGCACCGCTCCGCTGGGCCCTTCCTCTCAAGCACCGCTCCGCCGGACCTTCAACTCAAGCACAGCTCCGCTGGGCACCGCCGTCTCTGCACCGCTCCGCTGGGCCCTTCCTCTCAAGCACCGCTCCGCTGGGCCCTTACTCCCAAGCACCGCTCCGCTGGGCCCTTCAACTCAAGCACCGCTCCGCTGGGCACCGCCGTCTCTGCACCGCTCTGCTGGGCCCTTCCTCTCAAGCACCGCTCCGCTGGGCCCTTCAACTCAAGCACCGCTCCGCTGGGCCCTTCAACTCAAGCACCGCTGACACATTGGCAGAAGGGGCAGGCCCGGATCAGTGTCGGACAGGGCTGCACGATACACTCTGGGCACCAAGACTCCTCCAGTACCGCTGGAGTCTGTCATCCACTTGAGAGACTGTGGCTTTGCACTCCCCAGGATGGCACAGTGGGCAAGCCACCCACGGTAGGGACTTGTGAGACTGTGGCTTTGCACTCCCCAGGATGGCACAGTGGGCAAGCCACCCACTGTAGGGACTTGTGAGACTGTGGCTTTGCACTCGCCAGGATGGCACAGTGGGCAAGCCACCCACTGTCTGGACTTGAGAGACTGTGGCTTTGCACTCCCCAGGATTGAACAGTGGCCATGGAGGCCCCTTGTGGATCTGGCGTCGTGGACTCATGTGGCTGAGATGCCCCCCCTTCCCTTCCCCCTGAGGTGCCTGTAGTTTTCCTATCTGATGCCCCTGCAGTGTTCTCTCCAATGGATTTGGGTCTCATGTGTGGGCTTTGCCCATGTGTTGAGGACCATTGGCCCACGTACAATAACAGAAAGCCAATTTTGACGGGACAATTTACATATGTGTATATAGTTATGGGATGTTCGACTTACTTATTTACTTAGCCTTACAATATATTTGAATTCCAATAACATATTATTTTGTCTTTGTATTCTTCTGGGGGGTTTGGGGTGGTGTCACTCTGAGTTGTTGCTCTGCATTGGTGTGTAGGTAGTTGGGTGGGGGGGGTGTCGCGTATGTGTGTGCCCATATTCTTTTCTCCTCCCCCCTCCCCTGTGTCGTAGGTGCAGTACTCACCGTTGTCTTCTGCGCCGGCGTTCGTGCTCCTGGTAGAGGAGCAGGTAGACAATTGCTGGTAGGATGTGTAGTTCTGGTTCCATGCTGTCCAGATTCCTCGTGGAGTGTGTAGGGTGAGCGTTTTCCCGTGCGTAGTCTGTTTCCGCCGTGTTTTTATCGGCGGGGCTCCCGCCCTGGAAAAGGTGGCGGATTGGTGAGTTGTGATAGGGTGGGCGGTACATTGTCTGCCGCCTGTCTGTTGGCGGTGACCGCCACGCTGTTTGTTTGTCCCGCCGTGGCGGTCGGAGTGTTAAAGTGGCGGTCTGTGTTGGCGGTTCCCGCCAGGGTCAGAATTCCATTTTTTTGGCCACCTGCCTGTTTGCGGGTTGGCCACCGCTTTAACACCGACCGCCAGGGTTGGAATGACCCCCATAGTCTTACTCACTTTTGTTTTTCAACATTCTTCCAATCCTTTCTAACTTATAATTTCACACTAGTTGTATTTGCTATTTCCTTTTTTCTTATCACTACTTCTACTGCACATATAACACTATTTCCCCTTTGACGTTTATTACATTTGTCTCTGTTATATATGGTATTGCTTCTATTTTGTGAAGTCATTCTAGTCTGATGATTATTTCTTTATATATTCATTAATTTTGGGATTTTTGAAAAGTTTGTTGCATACATTCATTTTAATGTTTCTCCTTTATCTTAGTTTATTCTATCAATTCCACCACAAATATCAATAAACACATTTTCTCTCCAACTCAATGGCTATCATTATTTGACTAGAGTACCATATAATGTGATAGTGTTGAAAAATGACCACCCTACATGCTGTCCTTACTATCATTACCATATATCTTATCATGTTTCAAATTATAATATTATTGATATTTGTGGTGGAATTGGTAGAATAAAATAAGATAAAAGAGAAACATTCAAATGAATATATGCAACAAACTTTTCAAAAATCCAAAAATTAATGCATATATAAAGAAATAATCATCAGACTAGAATGACTTCACAAAATAGAAGTGATACCATATATAAAAGAGACAAATGTAATAAACGTCAAAGGGGAAATAGTGTTATATGGAAAAAGTAAATAGCAAATACAAATAGTGTGAAATTAAAAGTTAGAAAGGATTGGAAGAGTGTTGAAAAACAAAAGTGAGTAAGACTATGGGGGTCATTACAACATTGGCGGTATAAGGCGCTTACCGCCGTGCAGAAGACCGCCAATACACCACAAAACACCACATACCACTACACTCACCACACTCATCACCACATACACCATCCCACACTCACACACACCACCCCATGTCACGCCAAAGATACCCCCGCTTCTCCGAGGAGGAGCTCAGGGTCATGGTGGAGGAAATCGTCCGGGTAGAGCCACAGCTATTTGGCTCACAGGTACATCACACATCAATAGCCAGGAAGATGGAGTTATGGCGCAGAATAGTGGACAGGGTGAACGCCGTGGGACAGCACCCAAGAAATAGGGAGGACATCAGGAAGAGGTGGAACGACCTACGGGGGAAGGTGCATTCCACAGTCTCCAGGCACAACATCGCGGTGCAGCGGACTGGCGGCGGACCCCCACCTCTTCCCCCACAACTAACAACATGGGAGGAGCAAGTCTTGACCATCTTGCATCCTGAGAGCCTCGGAGGAGTCGGGGGAGGATGGGACACTGGTAAGTCAAATCTTAACTATCACATCCCCCACCCTACCTGCATGCTATCACACACCCCCACCCTCACACCCTCCCCTATCACCCCAAATCCTCACTAATCTACCCATAACACAAACCACCCATCCCAACACCAAGCCCTGCATGACACAACTAAGCATGGTCACCCCTCACTAAAGCATGCTCACTGCACATACCCAGAACACCCCCCCCAACCATCATCACACAAGCCCCCACACAGGAATGCCTGCACTGGGGTTAACGCACACCCACCCATTGCACACCATGAAACACACACATGCAATAATCATGTACTTATACCCCTGCAGGAACCCGAAGGTCCGTCACCACACCAGAGGGTCCAGACAACACCACTTCACCCCCAGAAGAGGCCCACAGTGACGACAGCAGCTCTGCCCCACTGGATCTTGATGACCAGCCCGGACCATCGTGGGCCTCAGGACAGTCGGTTCCCCTTGCCCAGCCACAGCCCAACACCGAGCTTCCACCCTCTGGTAACACCAGCACAGCACCCACCCTGCGGGCCCAAACCTCCCTACCCAGGACAGGTCTATCAGCGGTGTGTCCACCACTACAGGGCACCCAGGCTAACCCACCACCCTAACAACAACAGGGACCTGGGGGCAGTGGTAGTGGGCACACGGTCCAGGGGACGGAGGCACAGGAACACCGGGTAACTGGGAGGGCTGCTGTGCGACAGAGGGAGAACAGGCCAAGGGAACCAACTCTCCACGAGGCCCTCTCCTCCATCATGGGAGCCTACCACCACTCCCAGGAGACAATGGCGACGGTCCTGGACAAGTTGCAGGAGACCCTGCGTCTGCAGGAGGAGCAGTATTTGGGGTTCAGGGAGGAGCTCAGGACCATCGGCTCCGCCTTGGGCACCATCGTAGGGGTGCTGATGGACATTCAAAAGACATTGAGGGACACCGTGGCACTCCAAGGGGCCCCTGACACTAGCCAGGACGATGAACTTCCCACCACCTCCGCGGGCGCTAGTGGACAGGAGGCACCGCCACAGGACCACCACACCAGCACCCCACCCCCTGCAGACAGACAACCACCACGCAAACGGTCCCTGAGATCCAGGAACAGGACAGAGCAAGATGGCAAGACCCCCGCCAGGAAATAAGACCACCCTGATTGTCCCCCCACTGTCCCACTTTGTTACCCTGTCCATATTCGAACTGCCCCAGCTCCACTTCTAAGGCCTTGATGGCCAGTGCACCTGTGAGACTAATAGACTGGACTCTGCCATGGACATTCCTCCACCATCACCCATCACCATTTTACAACCCCCCAACATTTTATGAGCACTTAAATAAACACCCTTGAAACACCAAAAAATCTGGAGTCAGTCTATGATTTGGTACTTTGTATTATCAATCACAGTGTCATAATGGGTTACCCATTGTAAGGCTAACATACCTATGTCACACATCACAAGCCCTTGAAGGATGCAAGCAGTTGACACGTAGGTTACCACACTTGTGAAACTGAAATGGAAGGGTACAACTCAATTAACAAATAGTGAGTGAAATGTAGGTACAGGATAGAGGTAGACGTGTGAAAGTTAATGTAATGTCAAACCAGAAAATGTTCTCACCTGTGTGTCACTGGAAATATTACTGTATGACGGACTCCCTGTTGTCGTTTTCTTCTTCCTCAGCTTCATCCTCATCACTGTCCACAGGCTCCACAGGCTCCTCAGCTGCTACAACACCGTCATCTGGATCATCCTCCTGCAGAAAAGGCACCTGGCGTCGCAATGCCAAATTATGGAGCATGGAGCAGGCGACGATGATGTCGCACACCTTCTTCGGTGAGCAGAATAGGGATCCACCTGTCATATGGAGGCACCTGAACCTGGCCTTAAGGAGGCCGAAGGTGCGTTCGATAACCCTCCTAGTCCGCCCATGGGCATCATTGTACCGTTCCTCTGCCCTGGTCCTTGGATTCCTCACTGGGGTCAATAGCCAGGAAAGGTTGGGGTAACCAGAGTCCCCCAATAGCCATACACAGTGCCTCTGGAGTTGACCCATCATATCAGGGATGCTGCTATTCCGCAGGATGTAGGCGTCATGCACAGAACAAGGGAAAATAGCATTTACCTGCGAGATGTACTGGTCTGCCAAACAGACCATCTGGACATTCATCGAATGATAACTCTTCCTGTTCCTGTACACCTGTTCACTCCTGCGGGGGGGACCAGAGCTACATGGGTCCCATCAATGGCACCTATGACGTTGGGGATATGTCCAAGGGCATAGAAGTCACTTTTCACTGTAGGTAAATCCTCCACCTGAGGGAATATGATGTATCTCCTTACGTGTTTCAGCAGGGCAGACAACACTCTGGACAAGACGTTGGAAAACATAGGCTGGGACATCCCTGATGCCATGGCCACTGTTGTCTGAAATGACCCACTTGCAAGGAAATGGAGCACTGACAGCACCTGCACGTCAGGGGGGATTCCAGTCGGATGGCGGATTGGTGACATCAGGTCTGGCTCCAACTGGGTACATAGTTCCTGGATAGTGGCACGGTCAAGCCTGTAGGTGACGATGACATGTCTTTCTTCCATTGTCAACAGGTCCACCAGCGGTCGGTACACCGGAGGATTCCGCCATCTTCTCATATGTCCCAGCTGACAGTGCCTACGAAGGGCAACAGCGAAGAGCCAGTCACTATTCCTCCAGGTATGTACCCACAGTTACACACAAGACTACACCAGACACAAAACCCTTCCTGTATGTGTGTTGAGTGTAGGCCAAGCTATGTGTGACGCAGTAGTAAATGAAGCCATGTGGGCCCCTGAAATGGCGGCTGCCTGATCTCTAAACTGGGACAATGGGATTGTGGGGGTAACTGCGCTGGCGTTTCACACCGTCGCGGTAGGCAGTCGTAGACCGCGGCGCAATGCTGCATTGGTTAACATTGGACCCTATGGGTCCCAGGAGCCAATGAACAGGTGCGCCGGCGGTGATGATGCGCACTGCCGCGGACGTCACCGCCGCGGACGTCACCGCCATTTTCTATCTCTTCAATCACTAGATACCTGACCTTCGACAGGAGAGGAGCTACACTGCTAGTTCTGCTGTGACCTTGGTCTGGAAGCGATGATGACCATATGGAAGGGCACCTGTGGGCTGCTTCCATGGTCTCTGTCCATGCAAAAAGGCCACAGGTCCCCTAATGCCTGTCCTGACCCAGGCGTTAAGGCCCACCTCCTCCCATGCATGATTTTTGCATGGGAGGATAAATAAGGCGCTAGGGCCTTTGAGTAATTTTTTTACCCGGGAATGACTACCTTGCATCACATTGACGAAAGGTAGTTTTCCACAGGCAAAAAATGACTTTAACTCCAATATTTTGGTGGTAGACATGTCTAGCGTCAAAATATAAAAATGGAGTTAAGTTTGCACCAGATTTGCACAAAAAAAATTATGCAAATCCAGAGCAGAGTATAAATATGCCCCTAACTTTCTTAATTCCAAAGTTCTATTCCCTCCCCTCTCATTAAGTGCAATCCTGTCCAACACCACAAATTTCAGCTTGTTGATATTCTGCTCATGATAAAACTTAAAATGTTGTGCCACTGGGTATGTCTTATCATCATGTATGATAGTTCTCATATGTTCCAGTATTCTTGTCTTTGCTGTATGAATGGTGCTGCCCCCACGTAATCTGAATTGCTGGTTACATGTTTCTTAATAACAAATGGTTTCAATATTCCTGGAAACTTAATCTCCCTGTAGTTCCCACTGTATCTGCAAGCCTTACAGTTCCCACAAATAAAAATAAAAACATTAATGGGTTTTCCATTATGAATTTTGGGCAGTAAACACTGACTCAAAGAATCTTTAAGAGACTTACTACTTCCAAATGTAAATCTAGGATATTCATCCAATATAATGGCCAAAGTTTCATCCGTTTGTAAAACTGGGCAAAACTTTTGAAATATCCTTTTCACTTCTCCTACTTTATTATGGAAAGTTGTATTAAATCTCATAGATTCATCTATTCTCACATCCATCTTTTTGATCGACAATAGGTCATCTCTTTTAACTTGCTTCACTTTTGCTAATGCCTTTTCAATAGTCCCATCTGAGTAACCTCTTTCCTTAAACCGTTTTATCTTAATCTCCCTCTCCTTACTGAAAGTGATATCAGAACTAAAGTCCCTCCTCGCTCACAGTAATTCCCCATAAGGAATGCTCTGTACCAAGTATTTGGGTGGTCAGTCATTGCCTGAAGCAGAATAGTTCCTGTAATTTTCTTTCTATCTGAGCACACTCTAATATACTATGCACAGCATAGATCTTTACATCAAGAAATTTAATTTCCTCTAAATGAATTTCCCCAGTGAATTTTAAATTGAGGGAGTTATTATTGAGAATAGTGATAAATTGTACAGCAGACTCAACACTGCCTTTTCAAATACAGAAAATATCGTTGATGAACCTAACTCAAAGGACCACATGCTCTTCAAATTTGGCGATATTCCCGACAACATGTTCCTCCCACCAGTCAAGGTATAAACCAGCATAACTGGGGGCAAAACAGGTGCCCATCACTGTCCCTTGGGTTTGACGATATATCGTCTTATCAAAGATGGAAACATTATTAGTAAGACAGGTATAAATCATATAAAGTAACAGTTCTGTATGTAATAAATATGATAAGGACTCGGCTCTCAAAAAATATCTAACAGCCCTCATCCCACTGTCATGAGGTATGCAAGTGTAGAGGCTATTAACATCAAGGCTTTTCAAAAGGAAAGCCTCTTCCCAGGTGACTCCATTAATAATCCTTACAAAATCCCCTGTATTTCCAATATATGAAGGTAATGCCTCCACAAAGAGACATTGTAAAAAATCCACATACATTTTCCCAGAGGTATTTTCCAGTAAGCTACCTATAGGCAAAACAATAGGTCTTCCCTGGGGATTATTGGCATCTTTATGAAACTTTGATAAAAAGTAAATAACTGGAGTTTTAGGGAATTTTACTTTTAAAAACTGATATTCGTCCCATTCAATCAATTCCTTATCTCTCCATTCCTCCAATTTCTCATTTTTTTTTAATTTATCCTGTGTCATCTCGCACCTACTACAGACTGCATAGCTGTTACCATCATGTAGTTGCCTTAGGACTTCCTTCAGATACATCATTCTTGACAGCACAACCACATTATCTCCCTTATCAGATTTTTTAATCACAACCTTTTTATTATTTTGTAATGATTTGATTGCTTCCCTATGTTGAGCTTGAAGATTGTCAAATTGAGCCCTTTTCTTGTACCTCAATTTTTAAAATTCTTTAATGATGTGATCTTAAAAAAAACAATGAGGTAGGAAAGTTGACTTAGGTTTAAAGCCACTCGGGCAGCCAGGGGACCCCTGCCACCACCAGGAACATGGTTCCCAGCGGGATGGGGGTAGTCGGAGTCGTGGTCAGCAACGGCGTGTTGAATCCAGCTTCTGCCACCCTTTTCATGGTGGGGACCCTGCCATGAAAAGGCTGGTGGAAACCCAGTCCTAGGGACTACAGGGGGGCCCCTGCACTGCCCACGAACATGTCGCTGAATGAGTCAGACTACTGTCAGTCCATCGGGAACCATGGTCCTGGTGGTGACGGCCGTCTCCTGGCGGTTCAATCGCCAGGGTTATACTGTGGTGGTCAGACCACCTAGAGTGTGGCGGTCCGACACCCACCATGAGTCTGGCGATCATTGGACTGCCAGACTGGTAATAAGGCCCTTAATATTTGTGTGACCTGTCAAATCAGATATCGGTGAGTTTTAAATGCTTTACAGATTAACTTTCATATTTATGGGCCTCACTCTTTTTCTAATTAGACTAGGGGCACTCATGGTGACAGTTGGACCGCCACACTCCCAGTGGTCTAATGGCCAGATTACAACCCTGGTGGTCAGACCACCAGAGGACCACTGCCACCGCCAGGATCATGGATCCCATTGGGGTGGCGGCGGTTGGATTTGTGGTCAGCCACCACTGTGCTGATCATGAGTCCCCTTTCGACCATCCTTTTCATGGCGGGAGCCCCACCATGAAAAGGCTGGCAGAAAGACAGTGCTGGGGGACACAGGGAGGACCCTGCACTGCCCATAAGCATGTTGTGGGCAGGGCAGAGCCCTCCCCACCCAACAACCTCAGAATGCGCCCTGTCTGCTATGGTGCAAATTCTGAGGGTAATGGGGGCACCCTCTGTGTAACGGTATTGGCTTCAGCTTCATGAGGAGTCAAGGTCAGTGCCTCTGCACTGTTTCCACTGGGCTGACAGAGAGAAACCTCCTAATACGGAGGTTTCTGCCAGTCAACCCAGTGGAAACATTATAATTGGGTGGGGGAAGAGACCACCAGGTCAGAGGCGGTCTCCTCCCCATGGACCTGGCAGAGTGACGGTCAGCCCATCAAGTCTCTTATTGAGGCCCTTGGTCTTTAAATTTATTGAAGAAAAATCATTTGGATACATTTATGTGTAATTGTATTATGTGTGTTAAGTAATGTTAAGTGAGGCAAACATTCACACACAGATTGTAGTTTGCTTTTTTGATCCACTCAACTACCATGGGTGTTTTTATTTTAGTTTAGTAAAATACATTAGTAAACTACAAAGTGCCATATGTTATTTATGAAGGTAGATCAGTATATATTGTTAAAGAGATGCATTTTAATTGAATAGCAATGGGAGTAGATCTGTTTCTAGTGAACTTTGTGTAAACCTATTTAAAGATACTTATAATTCTGTAAAAAGTTAAGTCTCTTTCACAGTTTGAGTGCTGATTAATATCATGTTAGATCAGCCTGAACTATTTACAATGTTTTTCCATGGCATCCTGCTTATGTTATCCACTATATGTTGTTATTCAACCTTAAATTATCTATTGAATTCCAGACACTAATTAGTGTTCAGTGCAAGGTTGTCCAGTAGTAACAATATGAATTCAGTGTGATTATGTTGATACAGGATTTTGACATGCATCTTTTACAATTATATTTCTTTATCCAGAGACACAATCTGTAATTATAATACTTAGAATTTTTTGGCACTTCACTCTAGCCTCAAAATAATCTGTTGGAAATTAATTGGTCTACCACTGTCTCTTGACGTAAGTGAGGACCTGGTTCTATATTACGCCCTGTTTGTGCTCTGCAACCGTTCACTCAATTGTTTGACAGACTTCCATGCTTACCATAGTTTTACCATGTAAGCATGTACAGTAGTGGTGGAAGTGGTGCTAGTGGTACCAGTGTAATTTCTTTAGAAAAGTTGTAGTTGCAACCAGATTACTTTATTGTGTCAATGTGCTGTAAGACCACTATTTGTTTATTCAAAATAACCCAGGTCCTTGAAACCTTGTCAAAACATGATGTGTATTAAATTTGAATGCATTCATGTGAATGAAGGGTACCTGTATAGTATGTTTGAGAGTGTTTGAACAAAATATCAAATTAAACATTTTGTGATGCATACCTATCACGTCAAGAATATTGTGATGTTATAAATATAGTTAACAGTAATATCAAAGGTAAGAATTTCATTTTAAGTGTTGTAAGGGATATCGATTTTAAATATATCACATGTTATATAGTTTTTATAAGTTAATTTATAGGTTTTTTTGTAATGCTTTATTTTACTTGTCTGTTAGTATTTGTGTTAACATGCTTTGTATATTTTTTCATGCTAACTTTGCATACATATTTTATCATAAATGTTATTATTGTTTTTAAATAATGTATCTGTAAAAATGTTATAGAATCAGGATGTTGAGGGAATAGGGTATAGAACAAAATAAATATGTGAATATTAATTTGCATGTGTCACACTGTATTTAACGTATTAAAAAATAAATATATTTTTTTCCATTTTAAAATGGATGAATTGATTAATCGATTTTTATACTTATATTTTTCATGTTTAATTATGTTTAATGATTCACATTTGTAGCAAAATTATTATTTTTACACAAAATATTTGTAATAGTTCTTTTTAGGAAATGTACATGTGTGAGTATGTAACCCAATAATCTTGGAGAGTTAAAAAAAAACATTTACATTGTTTTATATGTTTTAGAGAATAATACTTTTTATTGAAAATTTTATTTTTCATGTTAAAAATGTAATTTGACGTAAAGATGGTTTTATGATTTTAGTTTAGCAATTAATATGAATTCAGTTTAGAACTCAATATTATGTTTACGAAATAAGTAAATATCACATTTTTAAAAGCATTTTAATTTGATTATAATATGTTTTAATGCTCACGTTTTAGGGTTTGCATGTAAATCTTTTGTAATAAAATTTATTTATGTACAAAATAATGTCAAATGTTATTCATTTTAGATTTGTTATATTTTTATTTTTATTTAGATATAAAATTATTTACATTATTATTTATTAGGTAATTGTGAAGAAAAATTTAACATTTATATGTGTACTTAAAATGATTATATTTCAAGTATGAATATGTAAAGTAACACAAGGTATTATTATAAATATATAGTTTAGTAATAATTTTTGTAATTTTGTAATTCGTCTACCTATTGTTAATGTGTCATTTTCTGCAGTGCTTATAATTTCTAATTATTTAGTAATAATATTGAATGTATTGTATAATTTATTTAAAATTTACAATTAAAAGCAATTATTTCTTTAAATGCTTTGTAATGTTAATTGTACTACAAATACTTATTTTTAAAGAATGGTTTATAACATTTCTTTACTGTTGTAAAATGTATGTAAGTTATCTTACTATGGAAAATGGATAGTAAATTTAACTCCTGTAGTGTTCAACACCTTCCTTAAAATGGTCTATATTGGAGTGGGAATAGTAAAAGTTTGACGTCCCCCCCACTTCAAAGGCACTTTTGGGTATATAAACTGGGTCCCTGACCCTACCAACTTAGTCACGTCTTGGGACAGACACTTGGATTGAGCTTGCCTCCTGTTTCCTGAAGTCTCAAGGCCAGAAGTACTTCATCTCTGCAAAGAAACTCCTTGTTTGGTGAAAATCGATGCACAGCCTGTCCAGTGATGGGAAAATCAGTGCATCGCCAATCCGGAACAACGCAGCCTGACTTCCTTTGAGAAGAATTGATGCAGCGCCAGCCGTGCAGCAGAAATTCTGCTGCATCACCCACCAGATCGATGCAACAGCTGTGGCTTCGCCGCGTATGCCCAGGATTTCCACACATTGTCCCTGGGCGTCCAAAGACCCCGCTTCGCAAAGAGGATTCAAGCCTGTGCTCCGGAATTCGATGCAAAGCCCTTGCCATGTGGAAAAGAATCAACGCATTGTCTGTGTGCCCCCGGAAATCCAACGCACACCTGCCTTTTTCACGCATCTCCTCCTCTGTGGTCCTCTGTGTGTAATGTTGATGCAAACCTGGTACTTTGTGCTTGCAAGAGACAATTGTTGCTTTCAAGAACTAAAGACTCTACTTATCATTATAAAAGTGATATTTCAACTTGATCGTTTTGACCTTAATTTAATCAGATAAATATCCTATATTTTTCTAAACCTGTGTGGTTTCTTTTTGAGGGGTTCTGGCTGTGTTATTGCGTGATTTATTGCACAAATACTTTACACATTGCCTTCTAATTTAAGCCTGACTGCTCAGTGCCAAACTACCAGAGGATGGGCTCAGGATAATTTGGATTGTGTGTGACTTACTCAGACTAGGTTTGTGATCCCTATATTTACAAGGGTGTATACCTCTGCCAACTAGTGAGCCCATTTCTAACACATATATAACCCCTTTAGTGTCAAACACATTCCCCAAAATGGTTTAGACTACAGTGTAGCTAGTCAATGTAATCCCTTTAGGGTGCAACACCTTCACCTAAATGATTTAGACAGGAGTTGATATTGTTTTAAATAATAAATGGACATAACATACTTTGTAATTTTGTGTGGGGACAGGACATAGCCTATTCAGGTATTGGTGAGGCTGAATCCAGCTCCTCCTTTCCATTCTGCCCAGGATTGCTCATCAACTCACACCTAAGCTCCCGTGGTGTGTGGTTGTCTAGGAGGAATACACAAAGCTCAATTGCCATCTCCACCCAGTCATGTGACCGAAGACAGGCTACAGGCACCACACGCCTAAAGCAAGACAATGACAAATTTCTAATTGTGACATTTTCAAAATTGCAATTTAGACTCTGACTTCACCATGAGTTAGGCTTTTAAATCATGATTCCAGAGACACCAAATTGAGGGGACTATCTGTTGCCATTTGGAAATTATGCTTACCGAGTGTAATAAGGCAATCACAATGTTAATCTCAGGGAGAAATAGGCTGTGCAATGGTGAAAAACTGAATTTAGGGGTTTTTCACCACAGGATATGTAAGACTAAAAAGTGCATGTCGTACTTTTTAAATACATTGTACCCTGCCCTCTGGGATGTACAGGGCCTACCTTAGGTGTGATATATGTATTAAAAAGGAAGGTTTGTGCCTAGCAAAAGGTTTATTTAGCCAGGTCGAAATGCCAGTTCATAACTGCACACACAGGCTCTGCAATGGCAGGCCTGAGACATGTATAAAGGGCTACTGAAGTGGGTGGCACTATCAGTGCTACAGGCCCACTAGTGGCATTTAAGTTATAGGTCCTGGGCACATGTAGTGCACTTTATAAGGGACTTATAAGTAAATTAAACATGCCAATTGGGTATATGCCAATGTTACCATGTTTTAGGGTAAGAGCACAAGCACTTTAGCACTGGATTGCTGTAGGTTCTGAGTCATCTGCTCTCAGAGTTAGCCTCCTCCCAAACCATGGGAGTTTCAGGAGCCGGTTTCCCAATCCCCTTGCCCTTCCTCTTGATGGCAGGCACCTGGGCTATTCTTCCAGGCTCCAGGTCCTCCAGACTACCCTTTTGGGCTACTGTGGACCATGTAGTCAGACATACCCACTCAGCCAACTCTAAAATCTCCAAGTGGGACCTGATTATCACCCCTTTCCAGATGGTGTGCTCTAGGTCACTGTCAAGCATGCAAGCCACAGGCATGGACGGACTCACAGCTACCCTAAAAAAAACTGAGACCCCCCTACCCAAATGGGAACACGAGCCACTGGATAGTGACTCTCATAGTTGTCAGCTGAAACAACTTGGTGGAATACTAAATGACTACCTGCTCTGAGTTCATGAGATGACATCTGAGAGTTGTCGTGTCGGTCCTAGTTTCTCTCAGAGCCACCACCCCCTGACCATTGATGGTGACCCACTTCCTGTACTAGACCTTTGGGTTCTCAACATCATCACTTCATCATCCATGGTCGCTAGGGTAAGCTCTACTCTGTCCCCCATACTACCTGGGACAATCTCCTCCCCAGGCAATATGCTAGCTAACCACAGTGACGGGCCACCGATGGGACGTTCTGCCTGCTTGGGACACTCAGCATCCCCCTTGAAGTGCCCTTCCTGTTGACACTCAAAATACTTGGGGGTTGTTGCAAGCCACTCACCTGAACACCAAGTGGCTCTGATGGGGCAACGATAATCCCCAAATCCCAATGAGAACTCACATGGCAGCAATGAAGGACACACTGCAACCCTAGGAGTTTCCAAGGGGAAGATAGGGTTAGGATAAGAGAGAAAGAGATACCAACATTTCTGCGTTTTTGGATTTCTCTACTCCAGGCACCGCTGGCCTCAAGTATATCTGGATTAGGGATACTGGCAATCATGATTATTCAGATACAAGTTTCTGGACTCAGATTTCCCTTTAAGGAAACCACACTTTTAACCAGGAAAAGCTAAACAGATCTTTGGCATCAACTAACGTCAAATCAACATACCAATAATTCACACTAGAAACACGAGTGTTAAGAATTATCCAGGAATTATCATTAACTGGAGTTATCATGTACAAGGACCTCACTGAGAGAAAATAACTTGGTTAATCACAACAAAACTTCTATTTCTTCATTAGTTCAAGAGTCTAAAGAGTTCAAGGTTCTTGTGCAAATATGTAATGGCAATCAGATTATAGTTCTCAATTGTTCCAAAAGTCTTTTCAACACCATCAGATTTTGATTGAGAAAATACGGATTGAAAACCAACTATGACCACAAGATCCAGGAAGGTGCAGTAATTACAAGAAATACAACTTTTCTCTAATGTCTTTTCAGTCACAAGATTGATTCAAATAGTATTGCTGGCATTTAAATGGGTTTGATTAATCAGTGCTGTTCAAGATCCCAAATTAAACAGAAAAATGTGTTACCTTATTTGGGATGACTTGTGTCTTTTTGCCACGACAAGAAAGCATGATGCAAGAGATGAATTGCAAGCTGCCTGCCTTTTACCGGTACTGTCATAACTGTAGAGAAGATTAGAAATACTAGGTCAGAACTTCAGGAAGGGCATCACTGTGAGGTAAATGATCGAATATGGCCATCCTGGTGGTATATTTCTGGCATAGCACTCTTCTGCACTGGTGGTTTAACAGCAGCCTGTAATATAGTGTGTTGTGGTATGCTGGTTGCAGCATAGTGACTCTGGCCTGGCAGAGTCTCTCCCTGGGCTCATTATGTTACATGATACTACCAGTCAGTTGACCTGGAGTAGAGCGCCTGTCGTGGTCATCGGCCTAGGTGTAGAAAGTGCCCGTCTACAAGTGCTGTCCGGGGGTATGCTGATGACCCCGCCACCCAGCCCCTGAACACATGTGCATGTCTGGCATGTGGGAGGTAAGGCTTTCTGGGTGCTGATGCACTGAAATCTGGGAGGTACGCAAGTCAGCAGCCTAGCACTGAGCATGACCTCCTCCATAATCGCCGCTCATTCTGTTGCTGTGAAGGAATGGATGCCGATGTGAAGAGTGGACTGCCACTGCGAAGGGAAAACTGATGAAGACTAGAGACAGGGAAGTGTTGCTTCCAAGTTAAACAAGCCTAAGCAGGGTTTAGTCTGAAATGCCGGCTTTTATAGCCGGCCCAAAACAGGTGCAAGGAAACACATGGAGAAAACAGAGGAACTCGTTAGTCATTATTTTAACTGCACAAGTTTTTCAACTGTCTTTTTCCGTTAGGAGGATCAATTAAAAACTTGTTAGTCATTATTTTGATTACACAAGTATTTCAACTGTCTTTTTCCGTTAGGAGGATCAATTAAAAACTTGTTAGTCATTATTGTAAGTGCACATTGTTTCTCAACTGCCTTTTTTCAATTAGGAGGATCAATTAAAGAACTGGCAGTTGTAGACTGTTGACATGTCCTTCCTAGATTACCTGGATGAGGCATAGGTGTATAAAAGTTATCTTGACAACAAGCATTGGTCTAGATCTGCTTTAAACATTCTCATTATGTTAATAACTGAGTTGCCAAGTTACACAAGGTTTCAAAGGCAAAACCTGATTCAAACTGGTACTGTGTTTGAAACGAAAATAGCAACATCTCTGCTATCACTCATAAGAGGGGCAATAAGGCATGACTAAGGCCTGACTAGCCCTGCTTACACCTTGGACCATGACAAGGGTGCTTCCCTGATGACTTACTGTGGGGGAAAATGTTTTCTTCTTAACAGTTGGGGAATGGGAGTCCTAACCCGTGGAACTAGATTGAGGCCCTTTAGAGAACTCCTTGTTTTTATGTTTATCTTCCCCCTCTTTCTTCTAATGGGAATCTTTTTCATCTTAGTGGTGATCCCCCCAATACCTTCTTATGGACCTTAGTGCAGACTTAGCAGTCTGCCTCCTTAGCAAGCTCTGGGGGCAGAGGGCTTACTGTAAATCAAATGTTGGTGCAGATCTGCAAAACAAATACTGATCATGTGCTCTTTTGAAATCAAATTGTGCAATCCCCGACAATATTTTACTTCACTGCCCTTCACCCAACTATCCAGCGCTATGCAAAAGGAATCCACACAATCAACCTAGGTCTGTTGAGCCAGCTTCTGACTGTCCCTATATTTCTGTCTGTACTTTTCTAAGGTCAGACCATACTTCCTGAAAAGGGCTTTCTTCATTGGGGATACCTCATTCTGTCCTCCTCCTGTAGGACAAGTAAAGTATACCTCCCCTTGCTAGGGATATTCCTCCACAGACAAACCGCCTAATCTCCCTCAGGGATCTTGTGCATCTGTGTGTCAATCCCATAAGCTTCAAACTATGTGTCAATGTTGTCTCCCACAACAAGGTCAGGCATCTGTACTTTAGGAATATAGACCCTCTTGTCTCCAGGGGCACTGTGGAAATGCTGCCACCATCACTGCTGGACTCTGCATGTTTGGCCTTGATGCCCAGCTCCTTAATGCTCCTTTCATGAGCCAAATGCTCCAGAGCAATTCTCTCCTACATGGCCAGTTTCCTTTGCTCTACCTCCATAGCCAGCCTCCTTTCCTCCAGTTTGCATTTCGCAATCTCTAATCTGTAATCCCTCTCCCCTTCCTCTCTTCCAGCTCCTATGGGGACAGGTGTGGGAGGACACACTGCTCCCTGCACATGAAGAGACCTCCAATCCTGAAAGCATGATACCCCATCCTCAATAGGTGGAAGTCCAAACCTCTCGTTTTGGTCCTGAGCTGATCCTTCCTCACCCTTCTCATCCTCATGGTCATCTCTCATAAGTGGCAATTGGTGGGCCTCTGTCTATGCTCTGAAGGCCTTTGGAGCTCCACCTTCTTAGTGTTCCTTTGGTGGGTAGCCCCTTCTCTTGGCAAAAGTCCTTGAGCTGAGACACAGTGTAGCTATCCACGTTGGCAAGCTCAAACTCAATTTTTGCAGCTTAGGTCAAAGACACAAACAGTCAGTTAGAGGAAGAATGCAGTTGGAAAAAAATTAAAAGGCCTATTAGGGAGAATTCAGTATTCACATTGATCTTAGGTAAGGGATGTTAGTGTAACCAAATCACGGCATGGCACTACACAAACACAAGTCCTGACCTCACCACTTATCACCAATGTGAGAAAATGGGATGGTGGTTGACTGGGTGTGAGCACTGGTCAAGCAGCAACCATAATTATTGTCATGGTAATGCAAAAGCAAACACAATTAACCTGTGTTCAACGTCTGGTAGATTGGCACAGAACAGTCAAGCTGAACTTGAAGACAATACGTAAAGTATTTGTACAATACTTCAAACAGTGAAAGAGTGACAGCACCACACAAAAATGATTCCACACCAAGTTAGAAAAATAGAGCGTAATGTAATAAATAGAACAAGACCAAATGACAAAAATCCAATCAGCGGAACTAGAGTTGTGAATTTTTAATGAAAAAACTGTAAAGTAGGCCTTAGAAACATAAAGCACCAACCGGGGGTTATCTGGTCATGCCAGACCAGGAAAAACTTACAAGTGCAAGGGACTGTGACAGAGTGTGGGCCAGCTAGATGGACCCAGTTAGGCCTGCTGAACAAAGTACCTTAATTCCTGGCTACAGTGCATTATATGGGTCTAAGTCAAAGATGTATTATGCAGTTGGGGCAATTCATCAGTTATGAGATGCAGCAAAGCTGCGAGGTGAGCTCCTGATCCATCTAGTTTGAGGACCTCATCAACGGGGTTGCAATTGGAAGGCCGGTGTCAGGGATGCATTCCGCAGTCAAGACAATGCGTCAGCTTTGGTGAGCGGCGAAGCAGCGATGCAGTGCTTTGGCATAATTGTGAAGTCTGTTGTTCACAAGAGATGCAGGGACCTGCTCCTGGAAAGCATCAGTAGTTCCGAAGGTGATGCATCAAACCCAAGATACAGGATGCTGCGGTGATGCAATTCTGTTGCACCAGTTCCAATCCATGCAGCAGTGGCAATGCAGCAGTTCTGTTCGAGAATGTACCACTCAGCCGAGGAGATGCATTGGTTGTGCTTGAGGATGCGCCATTCAGCAAAGTAGTTGTGTAGGTTCTGCTGGAAAGCACCTTTGGCCCACTTCCAAGGGTCCAGGACTTTGGTGGCTCCACTTGGGAGGGTAGACTCAAATGGCAGAGTCCAGGTGCAAAAGCAGCGTGCTTAGACATATTTTTAGTCCCGGAGACTTCAGATCAGGAGGCCAGGTATTAGCCCTTGGAGTCACTCTGGGTTGAAGAAATGCAGGCCCAGTCCTTCTCACTCCCAGGCAAGAGGGTAGAAGACAACAGGTCAGCACATCAAAGAAGAAGTCCAGCAGAGTGCAGTCCAGCAGAGTGGCACTCCTCCATTAGCACAGCAGTCATTCTTCTTGGCAGAGTATCTACAGGTCCAGAGGTGTACTGAAGTGGTGGTATCTGAGGTACAGTTCTCATACCCAGTGGTGCCTTTGATGTGGTAAAGGCTTCAAAGACACACCTTTGAAGTGCACAGATGTCCTGCCCTCCCTGCCCTGGCTCCAGACTAACTACAGGGGGAATGCAGCCCTTTGTGTGGGGACAGGACACAACCTATTCATGTATTGGTGAGGCTGCATCCTGCGCCTCCTTCCCATCCTGCCCAGGATGGGTCATGAAGACACACCTAAGCTCCTGTTGTGTGTGGTTGTCTAGGACAAATATACAAAGCCCAACTGCCAACTACACCCAGTCATGCGACCAGAGACCAAATGGCTAAGGTCTGAATATGCCAACTGCCAAAGGTTTATTTATTAAACAAGGTGCAACCAGCCCACTCCTTCCTTCTAAAATATAATGTTTCTTCATTGTTGTTGTTGATCAAGTGTGCTGTCCAGGTGTGTGCTCTGTCTCGCTTGACAAAACTGTCTCTGTCTGTTAAACTTCTCTATGTGCTGGTAGTGCACCCACTCTCCAGCCCCCAGGCACACTTTACTGTGACCTGAGGATTTGTGAAAGGTTTATTTAGCCAGTCACAGTGGCAGTTCAAAACTGCACACACACACTCCACAATGTCTGGTGTGAGACATGCTTTAAGGTCTACTTAAGTCGGTAGCACAATCTTTGCTGCAGGCCCACTAGTAGGATCCAATTTACATGCCCTGGGCACATTGAGTGTACTTTACTAGGGATTTATAAGTAAATTAAATATGCCAGTTGAGCATATGCTAATGTTGCCATGTTTTAGAGCACGACTACAAGAACTTTAGCACTGGGTAGCAGTGGTAAAGTGCTCAGAATCCTAAGGCCAGCAAAAAGTAAAGTCAGCAAAAACAGGAGGTCTAAAGGAAAAAGGCTAGGATGAAAGCATGCCAAGGATGCCGCATCTAACAATTAGGGAGTCTATTGCTCCCAAGAAACACAGTTTATGACTAGTTTGTTGTGGTAAGAGATGAAGAGAAGGCTTTTAGATTATTTTTCAAACTTTAATTGTGTGCTCTTTAAAATAGAGACAGAAACCCTTTACTGGCTTTGCCGAGAGTAGACATCTTCTCAGCCCTGCTGTTTTTCATTGCCAGAGTGTTAAGCTTCATGCAGGAATCATCAGACTCCTTTCAACCTTAAAGCTAGTTTACATGATTCTGACAACTTCCTCATAGAGTTTCCACTTGATAATTTCTAATCTATATTTATAATAGGGACATAACTTTATGGAACCTGCTTGGGTAATATTTTGTTTGCTGCATCTGATATTCTGCATTTCCTTTTTGACTATCTATAAATTCAGACTGCATGATCACTTGAGCATGTATGATATGTTTCTTTCAATTCTGCTGATTGATCTATTTTGTAATCTGAATTCACTTGATAATAAGTAAGACTCCCAGTTTTCTGTTTTTACTGATTTTACAGATAAATACAGTCAGTGTGTTTCTAGTCTGTATTTATTTTTAACCCCTTCGCTGCCAGGCCTTTTCCCCCTCCTGTGCCAGGCCTTTTTTTGGCTATTTGGGGCAGTTCGCACTTAGGCCCTCATAACTTTTTGTCCACATATGCTAGCCAAGCCACATTTGCATCCTTTTTTTCCAACAGCCTAGGGATTCTAGAGGTACCCAGACTTTGGGGGTTCCCCTGAAGGAGGCCAAGAAATTAGCCAAAATACAGTGAAAATTTCGTTTTTTTCAAATAAATTGGAAAAAGTGGCTGCAGAAGAAGGCTTGTGGTTTTCTCCCTGAAAATGGCATCAACAAAGGGTTTGCGGTGCTAAAATCACCAGCTTCCCAGCTTTCAGGAACAGGCAGACATGAATCAGAAAACCCAATTTTACAACACAAATTTGGCATTTTACTGGGACATACCCCCTTTTTACGATTTTTTGTGCTTTCACCCTCCTTCCAGTCATTGACAGAAATGGGCATGAAACCAATGCTGGATCCCAGAAACCTAAACATTTCTGAAAAGTAGACAAAATTCAGAATTCAGCATGGGGTAATTTGTGTAGATCCTACAAGAGTTTCCTACAGAAAATAACAACTGGAAAAAGAAATATTGAGATTGAGGTGAAAAAAACAGCAATTTTTCTCAAAGTTTTACTCTGTAACTTTTTCCTGCAATGTCAGATTTTTTAAAACAATATACCGTTACGTCTGCTGGTCTCTTCTGGTTGCGGGAATATATAGGGCTTGTAGGTTAATCAAGAACCGTAGGTACCCAGAGCCAATAAATGAGCTGCACCCTGCAGTGGGTTTTCATTCTATACCGGGTATACAGCAATTCATTTGCTGAAATATAAAGAGTGAAAAATAGCTATCAAGTAAACCTTTGTATTTCCAAAATGGGCACAAGATAAGGTGTTGAGGAGCAGTGGTTATTTGCACATCTCTGAATACCGGGGTGCCCATACTAGCATGTGAATTGCAGGGCATTTCTCAAATCAACGTATTTTTTACACACTCTCTTATATTTGGAAGGAAAAAATGTAGAGAAAGACAAGGGGCAATAACACTTGTTTTGCTATTCTATATTCCCCCACGTCTCCCGATAAAAGTGATACCTCACTTGTGTGGGTAGGCCTAGCGCTTGAGACCAGAAATGCCCCAAAACACAACGTGGACACATCACATTTTTGACAGAAAACAGAGGTGTTTTTTGCAAAGTGCCTACCTGTAGATTTTGGCCTCCAGCTCAGTCGGCACCTAGGGAAACCTACCAAACCTGTGCATTTTTTAAAACTAGAGACCAAGGGGAATCCAAGATGGGGTGACTTGTGGGGCTCTGACCCGGTTCTGTTACCCAGAATCCTTTGCAAACCTCAAAATTTGGCTAAAAAAACAAATTTTCCTCACATTTCAGTGACAGAAAGCTCTGGAATCTGAGAGGAGCCACACATTTCCTTCCACCCAGCATTTCCCCAAGTCTCCCGATAAAAATTATAACTCACTTGTGTGGGTAGGCCTAGCGCCCGCGACCAGAAATGCCCCAAAACACAACATGGACTCATCACATTTTTTTTACAGAAAACAGAGGTGTTTTTTTCAAAGTGCCTAACTGTAGATTTTGGCCTCTAGCTCAGTTGGCACCTAGGGAAACCTACCAAACCTGTGCATTTTTTAAAACTAGAGACCTAGGGGAATCCAAGATGGGGTGATTTGTGGGGCTCTGACCAGGTTCTGTTACCCAGAATCCTTTGCAAACCTCAATATGTGGCTAAAAAAACACGTTTTCCTCACATTTCGGTGACAGAAAGTTCTGGAATCTGAGAGGAGCCACAAATTTCCTTCCACCCAGCGTTCGCCCAAGTCTCCCAATAAAAATGATACCTCACTTGTGTGGGTAGGCCTAGCGCCCGCGACAGGAAATGCCCCAAAACACAACGTGGACACATCACAATTTTTGACAGAAAACAGAGGTGTTTTTTGCAAAGTGCCTACCTGTAGATTTTGGCCTCTAGCTCAGCCGGCACCTAGGGAAACCTACCAAACCTGTGCATTTTTGAAAACTAGAGACCTAGGGGAATCCAAGATGGGGTGATTTGTGGGGCTCTGACCAGGTTCTGTTACCCAGAATCCTTTGCAAACCTCAAAATTTGGCTAAAAAAAACACGTATTCCTCACATTTCGGTGACAGAAAGTTCTGGAATCTGAGAGGAGCCACAAATGTCCTTCCACCCAGCGTTCCCCCAAGTCTCCCGATAAAAATGATACCTCACTTGTGTGGGTAGGCCTAGCGCCCACAAAATGAAATTGCCCAAAACACAACGTGCACACATCACATTTTTTCGCAGAAAACAGAGGTGTTTTTTACAAAGTGTCTACCTGTGGATTTTGGCCTCTAGCTCAGCCGGCCCCAGGGGGGACAGAAATGGGCTAAAATAAATATGTCCCCCCAGCCACCCCGGGAGCGACCGTTGCCTACGGGGTCGCTCCCCTTGCGTGACATTGGGGCAAAAAAAAAAATCCCCGGTGCCTAGTGGTTTCTGCCCCCCTTGGGGGCAGATTGACCTAGATTGACCTAAAATCGGCTGATCTGCCCCCAAGGGGGGCAGAAATGGTCTAAATACAATTTTCCCCCCAGGGGAGTGACCCTTGCCTAATGGGTCGCTCCCCATCTCTAAAAAAACAAACAAAGAAAAAAAAACACAAAGAAAAATTGCCCTGGCGCCTAGAGGTTTCTGCCCCCCTCTGGGGGCAGATAGGCCTAATAACAATAGGCCGATCTGCCCCCAGGAGGGGCAGAAATGGCCTAAAATAAATTTGCCCCCCCACCCCGCCAACTCCCCCCCCGGGAGCGACGCTTGCATACGGGGTTGCTCCCCTTCATGACATTGGCGCAAAAACAAAATCCCCGGTGCCTAGTAGTTTCTGCCCCCTTGGAGGCAGATTGACCTAAAATCGGCCGATCTGCCCCCAAGGGGGGCAGTAATGGTCTGAATACAATTTGCCCCCCAGGGGAGCGACCCTTGCCTAATGGGTCGCTCCCCATCTCTAAAAAAAAAAATATATAAAAAAAAAAACACAACAAAAAGAATTTGCCCTGGCGCCTAGAGGTTTATGCCCCTCCCGGGGGCAGATCGGCCTAATAACAGTAGGCCGATCTGCCCCCATGGGGGTCAGAAATGGCCTAAAATAAATTTGCCCCCCAGGGTAGCGACCCTTGCCTAAGGGGTCGCTGCCCTTGCGTGAAATTCATGTAAAAAAAAAACTCCCTGGTGTCTAGTAGTTTCTGTCTCGCTTGGGGGCAGATTGGCCTCATAAAAATAGGCCAATCTGCACCCAAGGGGGGCAGAAATGGCCTAAATATAATGTGCCCCGTAGGGGAGCAACCCTTGCATAAGGGGTCACTCCCCACCTGTTAAAAAAAAAAAAAAAAATATGATCACTGGTGCCTCGAGGTTTCTGCCCCCCCTGGGGGCAGATCGGCCTAATAATAGGCCGATCTTCCCCCAGGGGTGGCAGAAAAGGCCTTCCAAAAAAATGCCCCCCCTGGGAGCGACCCTTGCCCAAGGGGTCGCTCCCTTATGCCAGTTTCTAATAAAAAAAAAATAGCCTTGGTGTCTAGTGGGCTTTTGAAACGCTCAGAGAGACTTCAAAGGGAAGGAAATTCCTTTCCTTCCCTTTGAAGCCTCTCTGGCCTCCTCCACGTGATCGAAAGAGAAATGCTTTGCATTTCTCTTTCGATCGCGATGGAGGAGGCCCTCTGTGATTGTCAGCGCGCAATGCGTTCTGACGTCACGGGGGGGTGGGGAGGTCTGGGTGGAGGGAAAGGGCTTCCCCTTCCATCCACCACCGGGGGGGTGGGGAGCCCATGGGGGGAGCGCTAGCGCTCCCCCCATTTCCTGGGTGCAGGATGAGGTGATTTCGTCCAAGGCACCCGGGAACCGGTGCCTTGGACGAGATCACCTCGTCCAAGGCACCGTAGGGGTTAAAAATCGAACAAATACAGAAAATTGTGCTTCTTAAGAATAACTCTCCATACTGTTTTTCTTGAATTCCAGACCAAAAGCTGAGCAGATAAACACTGTGAGGAGTTAAAAACATGATGAGATTTCTTTAAATGTAGGCATATGTTAAAATATTGGTATATATGCTTATATTTATCTCTAGGTATTGTGTTTTTTTGTATTTGGCTGCTTAATTTGCTAAAACATGATAGGCATTGAAGTATGAGTGCATGTTTGCCAGCTAAAACAATATGGAAATATACCATTTGCTGACTCCATTTACTCACAAAACACAAAACAAATATGGATAAATACCAATAAAACGACCAAAATATAAACATGGATAAATACAGATAAAAAATAAATATTACCATAAAATTGCGAGCCCTAATAATAATCCTCTAAGTTGTGAACACCATCCTCTCTGTCTTTTTTGTCTAGACATATTTGATCACTTTACTTGAATTGTATGGCTGATGTTAGCTCCTCTTTTACATTTCACGCTGACAATCAAAGGTCCATAGTACCAGTGGAGGATTCTGCTTGATGATTCTATAAAAGGTTGAGATTCAGGAAACCTTGCGCTAATAAAATAATTTTGATTTCTAGTAAAACAATATTTTCAATTTATTTTGTTGCCTTTTTTGGGAATCAAGGAGTGTTTCATTTTTAACAATGTTGTGAAGTTTTATATAGTTCCTTAAAACTTTGGATTGATTCATAGGTTTAAAATGGGCCTGTTATATTTTTGTATGTTTGGGTCTTTTTTTGAATTATTTTTCCCCATTTATGGTATATTACATTTTCACTACATGGCTATGGATGAAGACATGCAGCTACAGAACAATAAGCTTTATTTAAGTTACTTTCTTTAGTAGCAAATGTTATATTTTATTATGCATGTGTATTTGTTGTGATCGGTACTTCTCATATTTCATTATATGTGTAATTTTGAGCTAGGCAGAAGGTGACTTTTAAAATGTTTTAACTAATTAATATACATATTAATTTCATAGATCAGTTTTATTTGCTATTCTAGTTGTATGTTTTTGACTGATGTATAAAAAGAATTTCCCTAATATTTAATTAGGAATATTTTAGTTATGGTAGTCCATTGGGGGTTTTAATATATTCTCATTTTGCTGATAGAATGAGTTTCTATATATAAGTTGTGGTTAGCTACCTCTGTTACAAGAACATAGGATAGTGCAATCATTTTTTTTTATTTCAAAGGTAAATTTGCTGCTTTTTGCATACTCTACACTTGGTGCAGATTGTTGGGGGTATCTCCAGATGCTTTGGTTAAAGTAGTAGTAATGACCTTATATAGCTGTGTGTTGGTAGAGTTTAAGGATAGTTTGGATTATGGCTTGCTAAAAATCAATAATTATTTTATGTGGGCAGTAGATTTTTGTTTTAATTTTAATGTGGGTTAGTACTTTGTAGTAAGTAGTACTTTGTTTTTTAAGTAGCAACACATATATAAATGGTTTATTAGTATTTTGATATTGTAATTGTACTTGTATTTGTATAGCGCTTACTACCCCTGTTGAGGCATCAAAGCGCTTTTTTACAGGTAGTATGCTACTTCTGAACATAAAAAATAGTGGTGGATTAGTGTTGAGAAACATGAATTAATTTGGGTTGTGTCTGTTATTCGGATTGAATAGGATAATGAAGGGATAGAAGCGGGAAGAGTCTAGAAAATGTTATTTGAAGACCATAGTAGCAAGATACCATTTGGGATGAGTAAAAGGAGAGATGGAGGAGGGAAGTGCCTCTACAAATGGATTAGAGAGTTTATACCAGTTAAATGAGGTTTGGGGTGAGTCAAAGGAGGGATGCTTGAGGGAAGAATTTAGAAAGTGCTGTTTGGGAGATCATACTAGTAAAATTAAGTTTAGGGTGATCCAAGAGTTATTTTGGAGATCATAGTAGTAGAATGAGGTTAGGGATAAGTCAGAGTGTGGAGACAGAAGATATATTGAGAAAGGTATAGGGTGAGACATAGGGTAGTGCATTGGATAGAGCCAAAGGTTTTGTTTTTTCTACAGTATAAGTAAAATAGTAAATATATGGATACATAAGCACATAGAGAGGGTATACATGTTTAAGGAAGAGAATTTATTGAGATTTAAAGTTGTATTTTATAAACAGACTTTTAAGGGTTGCTGTACGTTAAGCCATAAGTAATAAATACATTTGTTAAGCAGTGCTAAAGAGGATCTATATATTTTTTTAAAACATAATTATTTTACATATTTGTGCAAGGAAATATCCATATCGTTATGATACATATAATCAAATTATAAATGTTTATATACTCAGGGATATGCTATACATTTGTGTTTGAGTAAGGTGGTAATGTGGGAAAGAACCAACTCTTAGTAATCTTCTGAAGATCAGATAGTTATCTGTGGATCTTATGTTTTGGGGTGTTGACTTCCGTAGTTTGGCTGCTTGGGTGGAGAAGAATGTGCCACCTATGCTTTTTTCTTGCATAGTGGGCTTTTGAGGTGAGGTGCTAATCTGAAGCAAAGGTTCTTTTGTTGAATATATTTGGTGATTTTATTCCTATTGAAAAGCGGTCCTGTTCTGTGTATAGCTTTGAGGGAGATACTATGCAGACTGAAGGTGGATCTTCTGATCTTATGGCAACCATTAACCAATGTAGGTCCCTCAAGGCAGCATAGATGTGGGCTTGTGGCTTTACATGTAAGAGTAGTCTGGCAGCAGAGTTCTGAATTTGTTGTAATATTTTCAAAGTTGATAAAAATGATCAGTGGTAGAGACCAATGGCATAATACAGTTTAGACAGTACAAGAGAGATAGTAGCTTGGACTTGTATGGAAATCGCAGGTGGGGGAACGTGCGCCACAGATTTTTCATAGTCATGAAGCTTGATCTTGCTAATTTGTCCACTTGGACATTCATTGATAATTTTGAGTCAATGGTAATTCCAAGGTTTCTTACTTCCTTTGATACTTCAGGAGGTGGTCCCAAATCATCAAGAGAGGTGCAGTGTGGATCATCATTTTTCTAATCGCCACATGTTAGTATTTCCGTTTTGGAAGCATTCAATTTGAGAGGGTTCCATGTCATCCACTGATCAATGGCTATGAGGAAACTGAAGATTTGTGAGTTTTCAATGTTTTGGGGGCTTTCCTGTTTAAGTAGTATATGTGTGTCATCTGCATAGTTATAGCATGTGAGCTGAAATTCATTGATCATTGACAGTAATGACTTCACGTAGATATTGAAAAGCATGGGTGAGAAGCTAGAGCCTTGAAAGGCACCTGCTTTTGTGAAGTATGGTTTGGATGCGAAAGGGGGAATATAGATTAAACTTGTTCTGCTTTGAAGCTTGGATGTTTTCCAGTCTAGAGCAGTCTCCTCTATGCCGGCTTTGTAGAGTTTTTATATTAGAGTGTCATGGTCAACTGTGTCAAAGGCAGCTGAGAGGTCCAAGAGCAGTGACCCAGTTGCAGTCTATTATGTTTTTTAGGTCATCCCAGATGGCTATGAGGGGAGATTTGGTGCCTCTTCCTGGGTGTAACCCTGTCTTGTAGTTTAGAGTTATCTCCAATGAATTATGACATCTTGCCGAATGCTGCTCTTTCTATCAGTTGCCCCGGAAAGACCCATTTGCAATTGGTCTGTAGTTCTTGGGGTCATGCGGATCCAAGGTAGTTTTCTTTAATAATGGGTGCATGTATGCCTTTTTTAGATCTTCCAGAAATATTCCCTCAATTAAAGAATTATTGATGATTCTTCTTACTGGTGTGGTAGCACAGGTAGTTAGAAGAATGTTCTTGAAGATTTGTGGTGGACAAATGTTAGAAGGGCAACCAGTTGGCTTGCTTGGCTTGACCAGATTCATAAATTCACTTTGTGATATTTGTTTGAAATAATACAGAGGCTGGGTTAGTCTACTGTTGGAGGGGATTTTTGGAAATGGGTTGGTGCTGGTGGTTTTCCTTTGTTTTAAATGGGAGTCAAATGTGTGTGCTTTGGTTGTGAAATGTTTTGCCAGTTTGTCCGTGAATTCTTGAGTAATGTGATGACTTCCTTCTGTGCATTTAGGTTTCTGAAATTTGGTGAGACTTTTATAAAATTATTTCTTTGCACATTTAACATTATGAATTCTATCTCAATAGTACATTTTTATCTTTTTTGATTGTTAACTTATATATTCTGTTAAGTTGCTTTAGGTGAAATTTGTCTTGATTGCTGTTTGTTTTAAGCTAAGTTAATTTCAACTTTCTAATTTGTTGTTTTATCTGTTGTAGTGGATCCTATTTAGTTTTAATTGGAATCAGGAGTTAGCTTAGCCTTCTGGCTAGCAGGCCTGTGCACCCATCACCCACTGACTTTTAACCTACTTAACTTGCTCTGTTTTAGCACATTTATTTAATTAATTCTTCCAAATTGCTGCCATGTTTATAGGTAGGAAGATGTTTTAGTTTCACATTATCAGTGCAATTCTGTAAAGGTGTCACTGTCAGCGTCAAAGATAAATGAGATACGTAGGTTGTCACATTATGTACTTTCCAACTTTCATGTGCCAGTAACATAATGTACCCTTTCAGGTAATTGTTTATATAATTGCCGCCCGAAGCATGCTGTTTTATCTATTGTTTGGGAACATACTTGCATCAGGGATCCTACCAGATCTGTATAAATGCATCTCACACAGACAAGATAATCAGAAGGATTCGTACCAGATGCCATCGACGCTATCTACGCTACACGTCGCCTTGATGCTGACCCACTCTTTGTGTCCCCATGGAGTCTGATCTAGAGAACTCATTCCAAGGTAATGAGGGTTGGGGGGCTCTTCTCATGGACATAGTACTGGCAGTTTAGGTTTAACATACCTAGGGCTACATGTACATACGTTTTGAGACTCGCAAATTGGTTGCAGCGCTATTTGCGACGTGCAAAAAGCGAAATGGTATGTTCCAATGCCATTTCGGAGTCCCAAATAGCGATGCAATCAATTATTGAATCACAAAAATTTGCGACTCGAAATTGAGAATTAAGAAATCGCAATTTGCGAGTCGCAAACCGCATGTACAAGGCAGTCAAAAATTGCGAATAGTCACAAAAAGCCCATTTTGCACACCCAGATTAGCACTGATTCCAAACAGGTGGTAACCAGAACCAAAGTATAAAAGCAGACCCAGAAGGCATCTGGGTTTCTCAAAATGGCTGCACTCTACGAGATTGCATGGAGGAGGAAAGTTCAGGGTGCCCAGCAGAGGAGGAGCAGGCGGACACAGGAGAGGATATACAGAACAAGGCAGACCATATTTCAACAAACTGAGGAGGAAATATATGACAAATACAGACTGAGCAGTGCAGTTATCTTAGCGATAATTGAACTGCTGAACCCTCAGCTAGAATGCCAGACCTTGCGCATCTACTCCATCCCCACACATGTGCAAGTGCTCTGCTCACTGCACCTCTTGGCCTCGGGTAGCTACCAGGGGGTGATTGCAGTTGCTGGTGGGGTGTCCCAAAGTGCACTGTCATGATTCTTTAGATGGTTCTTAGATGCCATACTCACACACATGTCCAGATACATATACCTACCCAGGAATGAGGAGGAAATACACAACACCAAATTGGAAATCTACAGAACTGCAAACTTTCACCATGTAATAGGGTGTGTGGACAGGACACATATACCCATTTGCCCACCTGCAAATCTGAAATATGTGTTCCACAATAGGAAATGTACTCACTCACTCAACATCCAGGTGGTATGTGATGTCCATAATGTAATAATTGATATAGTGGCAAAATTTCCAGGGAGCACACATGATGCATACATATTCAGGCACAGTGGTATACACCAACGCCTAGAACGTGGGGAGTTCGGTGAAGGATATTTATTAGGTACTGTGTAGTACACACCAATGTCATAATTACATGTCACAGCATAACCGTGTGAAGTCATGCTCATATCTGCTGCTTTGTTCCACAGGTGACAGTGCATATGCTCTGAGGGCATGGATACTCACCCCATATCTAACACCTGACAATCAGAATGAGAGGCACTACAACATTGGACATCGGCTCACCAGAACCGTCATTGAGAGGACATTTGGCATTTTAAAGTCATGTTTTTGATGCCTGCACAAAAGTGGAGGGGCACTCCAGTATGCCCCAGAGACTTCATGCAAGATTGTGGCAACATGTGCCATCCTACATAACATAGCAACCAGACGTGGGCTACATCTCACCCTAGATGACACAGATGCCAAGGATGAGGAGCAAGAGGCACCACAATGACAGCCTGGGGATGGTAGCATTGCACTGGTGGGCAGACAGAGAGGGGACCACATTGCAACTCACTACTTTGGCAGGTAAGTGACAACCGTTACAGCACTCACAAATGTAAGACACACATAGCCAGGTTGTGCGACAAAAAAATTCCTTTAATGTCAGGAGTGTAGTATTGAACTGTTGACGTTTAGCTAGCAATAAAAAAGTAAAATGTAACAACGTCTGACACATTAACATCATGTGCCTCAGGTGAATCCCAGGTATGCAACATCACACCCTCTTGCGGCTACGCCGACCGTGGCCCATTCTTGGTTGGTCCCTTGATGTCTGGTGGGCACTGCTACTCCGCAGGATGCCTGCATCTGAGGCAGAAATGCTGCTCATGCTTCAGATGTCCTTACTGTCCTGAGGGGAGTCACCAATACCCCTTGCTGCCTGGGAGGTCTGTATGAGGTCCACTGCATGACTGATGCGCCCTAGTCCCCTTGTCACATCTCCAGCAAAATGGCCGAGTTCCACCTGTAGCGTAACAGTTTGCCTTGACAGGCAGGTAGTTGTGGTGGCTAGGTGGCCAATGGACTGACTGAGCTGGTCCAAACGGGCAGCAGTGTTGCACTCTCTGCGCCTTGCATAGGCCTGATCCGCTACCATTTCCCTACACAGGTTATTGATGGCGGTGGTGAGATTTACCATGTTGTTGTTCATGTTTGTAAATTGTGTTTCAACATTGGCAAATCCCTGTGTGAGGGTCTATTGCAGTCTATGCAGGTTACGGTTCATCAACTGCATTTGTTTATTGTGCAGGTGGTGACTGCTCAGTAGGGATGCCTCCAGTCCAAGAAATTGTTTACTTTTGACATCCTCCTCACCTGCAGCCTGTGTTTGACGATGCTGTCTCAGCCCAGATCAAGCTGTTTGAAGTGGCCGACTCACACCCATCTTTGGCCCCGGTGCCAGGTTTCCTGTCTCCTTGTCCTCATCTGTCTTTTCGGTGGTCTCATGTGCATGGTGGACAATTGGTGTGGTCATGCACTCCCCTGCTGAAATGCTGGCCGCCTCGTCTGCTGTGATGGCAGGATCGTCATCTCCCTGCACACTAGGGTCATCGGTGGGTACTTGAGGGAGACCTGTGGGACACAGGGGATACACTGTCAGTGTCTCTCTGATGTGTGGTGTATCAAAATAAATATTCATCGAAAGTTGAACTACTGTACTACATTGCCCATAATGCATTGTCCTTTAGGTTGCAATATAGGCATGGAACAAATTTGGATGATGCATGCTTTTGTGTACTGTGGTTGTGTGCATGGTGCATTGAATGGTGTAAATAAGTGAGATTTGCTACTTACTTTTGGAGGTTCCAGGTGCTGAACTGTCCAGATCCCCAATTCCTCTGACAGCCTCTGGCTCCAGAGTGGTCTCCACTATGCTCTTCATGGCTGTAGGAGGTGGTACTGTGGATGGTCCTCCACCTGTTCCATGAGCCTCCCTCATCTGCTCTGCCACCCTTTCTTTGGTCCTGGATCTGAGGTTGTACCACCTTTTGTGGACCTCATCAATGATGCGATGGCTGACTCCAATCGCATTGATCTTTCTCTGAATATTCAGCCAGATCTTCTTTTTCTGTGTGTCAGGGACACTCATTGCTGCTTTGCCAAACAAGACCTCATGGTGCAAGCAGCACTCCTCAGTCAGGACCTCCAGTTCCTTATCAGAGAATTTGAGTTTTCTCTTCCTCCCTGCAGTGGTTGCCTTCTTAGTCTGAGTTGACATGGCTGCAATTGCTCCTCTCAGCTGGGTGTGACTCTGCTGTCTGTGCTGGCTAGACTCCTCCCAGTTCATTGGGGGTACTTCCTGGTTCTGATGTCATCAAACAGCACCAAGAAGTGTGTTTTCACTTTTTTTTGCACCCGTTCGCAAATTGCGACACAGTCGCAATTTGCAACTCGGGGTCACACCCATGTGCAATTTAGGAAATCGCAATTCGCGATATTGCACATTGCAATGCGACTCCGCACCGAATCACAAAATGGAATTGCGATTTGTACTTACATCCTGTTTTGCGAGTCGGAAATAGCGATTTGCATTGAGTCGCTATTTCCGACTCGCAATTCTGCTTCGTACATGTAGCCCTAAGTTCTCTTTAGGTTAGAGATAAGGTTATTTGTGCTAGGGTAGTAGGGACCACTTCACATCCATACCATACTAGATGACATTGCAAGATCGTGGGGGACTTTGTATTCATGACTCTTGTTTTTACCATTCTGTTCCTTGAATAATTCAGTATCCTAATCATTGAGGCCCATGCAATTTATTGTAGATTGCAGACTTGTTAATAAAACCTATTGAAACCTTACTGCATCTCCTTCATTGTCTGTGTTTGACTGAAACATGCTGTTCATGTGAGAAAGGGGTAGTTTCTGTTTAACCACGAGCTCCCTCAGATGTCGAAGGCATAAAGGTTGCCACAAATCACCTTTTACTGTTTGGGTTTTTGGTAAGGTACTACTTGTTAGCTGAGATGGTTGAGACAACAGTTGCGACTTGGTATAGGACTGGCCTAGTCACCTACAAACATAAGTGCTGTCATCCTTAAACCAGCAGTCTTGCCTAGAGCAACAGTCAAACTACGACATTCTTCTAGTTCTGTATTTCTCCAAGGTGCTTATTTTCTTTTGTCCTGTTTTGTTGTTCTGAGTGCTAAAAGGATATCAAAAGCTTTCTGTAGCCACTCATAAAGTTTTTGAACAGTATTTATTGTGTCTAGATCTGTGTTGGATGTTAGTTGTGTTTCTAAACATTCAAAATTGAGTTTGTTCCAATGTCGATGAGTGAATGCATGTAAGGTGGTCTTAGATGTATTGATTTGTGGTGTTTTATGTTGGAAATCTAGAGAACAGTTATTTGACCATGTGACTTGGGAAATTCTTTGAAAGGTAACTAATTCTGGATTAACAAAAATGACATCTAGGATGTGTCCAGCAATGTGGGTTTGTGTATAATCTGACATAGGTTGATAGTGACCAGGCCAGTGATGATGATTTTTAGATGGGGCATATTGCATTTGGCAAACAAAGGGGCATATTTAAGAGCCCTTAGCACATTTTTTTACACAAATGTGTCCCAACGAGGCCAAAAATACTGTGCCCTATTTACAAAGTGGTGCAACGCATGCTTTGCACCAGTTTGTAACCCTTTGTGCTACATTGTGCCTGCCCCTGGCATAATGTATGCAAAAGGGGCATTCCTCTGTTATGGGGGCCAAAACAATGGCGCAAGGAAGTTTAAGAGATTTCCTTGCACCATTTTTTGGCACTTTTAATGACTGCTCAGAGCAGGCATTAAAAGGAGGCTTCCAATGGCCATCTGGGTGCTTTGCAGGATTAGAGACAAAAATATTACAGCTAATCCTGCAAAGCGCTGGACTAGCGTCAGAAATGTTGACACTAGTCACCCTAACTACCGCCATGGTGGGCTGTATTTTAAATATGGCAAACACACGGTGGCGTTACGGGGTGCTAAGGGGCACAAGAAAAGTAGTGCTGCACTGTGTGCAGTGCAATTTTTCTTAAATGTGCCCTCAAATGTTTAAGTCACCAAGAATCAAATTTTAGAGTGTAGTATTATAACATTTGAAAATGTGTCTTGAAATGTGCCTGGGAATATTGCATTGCTAGGTGGTGGTCTCTAAAGGAGAAGGAAGTTACAGGAAGAAGTTGGTGTCAGTTTGCATCTGGTCATGAGCGCCTCAAAACTTTGTATGGAAACGTCATCAGCTTTCTTGAGATTTATTGTTTGCTTGAATATAACACTAAGTCCACCTACTCTTTTGCTGATATGGTTTTGTGCGATTGTTTGATAGCCTGGAGGAATGGCATCATGCTATATTGAGGCCAAGTCATCTCTTAACCATAACCCAGTTAGGAAGACTAAATCAGGTTGTGTGGCAGTGAGTAGGTCATAGATATGGTGCTTGTTTTTAGCAAATGATCGAGCATTTATTAGTAGGCAGTTTAGGGATTGTGTTTTGGTGGTGTGTGACTGTTTTGAAGAAGAGTACACAGTGTTTTTTTTAACTTATAGCAGGTGTGCCATTAGTACTGGTATTAGTTATATGGGGATAGCAATGGTTTTGTTTTTTCTATATCATATTCCTCATCTACCAGATTTAGGAGGCAGTTTGAAGGGTCTGCATGTGTAGATGTGGAGATGGTGGCTAAGAGTCAGTTGGTCAGCTGCGTTGTTTTTTTTAGAGTAGTTTTGTTATATAATACACATAGGGATGTGAAGTTGTGAAGAATAGCATGTTGTTTATCTTGTTTTTGTCTATTTAGGATGGAAGGTGTCTGGGTTGGTGGGGTGGTGGAGCATGTGGGTCAGATTTAAAGGGTCTAAATTGTGCAATAGGTAATAGCTGGGTAAATGACAGTTATTCTGTTGACATATTTGTGTTAGGTTTTGGTGAAGAGAGAAAATATGGGAGTAAAAATTGTTTAGGATGTGTATTATTTGTTTAGTCAGGATACTTGGAGTGGGTGTATGTTTGTAATTTGTGACTGGGTATATTATGAAATTGTGGGGGGGTGTTAAAATTTTTAAGTGCTGGTGTGTGTTATGCTTAGTTTTGGTGGGGTGGTGAGAAAAAATATTGATGTAGCGGTTCTCTGAGATGGATTTGTATGTAAAGTATTGTTGGTGAGTGAAAGTTGAATGGTAAAAGGGTAGTGATGTGTTTTGGAGAAGATGGTATGTTGTGTGTAAGAGGTGATGGAAAAGGGTTATGAGTGTGTTTGATTTGATAGCTGGAAGGGGTAGTATGCATGGTGGATTGGAGTGTAAGGGTTGTTTGGTTGTGTGTTTTTGGTAAAAAAGAGGAGGAGGGTATTGGTGGATGATATGATGGAAGGATGAGTATAGGTTTGGTAGTGGCAAAAAGGGGTCTGTTATGAGCAAGTATTGTGCTGATCTTTTATTTGAACAGGGAGTGTTTGTCTGGATGCATTAAAGTTATATATAATATAGCTTTGTATTGTGATGGTGATGTGTTGATATGTTAGGGGTATAGGACAGAGTGGTGGTTTTTGTGAGAGTGAGGGTGCCATTGTGTGGTACTTGAGGTAGAAAGGTATACAGTTGCGGTTTGTGGAGCTTTGTAGGGATTGTTGAGACATTGAAATGTGGATAGGGTTTGTTTGTAGCAAATGAGTAGCTTGCATTTGCTGAGAATGTGTTTTTATGTTTAAGGGTCTTGCTGAATTATTGGGGTGGATTGTGAATGGCAAAAAGGACACCATTTCTGGACCTAGGCCCGACCCAGTCCACACAGTCAACTGCCCTTGTCCTCTCCACCCTTGTACTCTCCGCCTTTGTTCTCTCTACCCTTGTCCTCTACTCACTTAGCCTCAATGCCCAGGCTAAAACACCCTGAACCCTAGGCTTAAATAGCCCTATTGGCCAATGGGAACCCTAAGCCTAGCCAATCAGAACCCTAGCCCTAAGCCTGAGAACCAATGCAAGACCTGGCTCTTTCAGCCAATCACAGTCCTAGCCCTAGTAGCCAATCTAATCAATCTAAAACTCATAATTCTAAAGCTAAACCCTAAGCCTTAGGTACAATACAAACCCTAGTTCTAGGAACCAATCAGAACGCTAGATCTATTGGCAAATCAGAACTCTAACCCTAAACCCTAAGTTCAATCGAATCCTTGGGCCGAAGAACCAATCAAAACTTCTAGCCTATCAGCCTGTCAGAACTCTTATCCTACCCCCTACGTTCAATAGAAATCCTAGCTCTAGGAACCAATCAGGGCAGAGACGTAACAACCAGTAAGAAACCTATATAAAAGTCATATGACCTTAAGTACTGGCTGGTGGGCAGGGGGCATGGAGCTTCTCTGCAGGTCAGAATCTCCTTGGGTTCAGACAGGCGTAACCACACTTTGCAGGTCCTGGTCAACCTTGCAGGTAAGGCCCAATTTTAAAACCCTGGTAAATACTTCGGTTCACTCACTTAAGCAAAACACTTTTGATGACCAAATATGAGTGCTATATATGCTCTCCAAACATTGTTTAACCCATAAAGTTGATTAAGAAGTCTCATAAACACACTCTGCTTAGCCTCTGAGATACAGTTTGCCTTTTAAGCTTAAAAAATGTATGGTATATATCTGAGTGAATAATTTGGGGCACATTTTGAGTGTACCAACCATCCATCATTCATGTTTGAAATGGTTTAATTGTTATAAGTTATCTGAAGTAGCAAATATAACAATGTGTTTTTCATTGTTAAGGTTATCATGTAAGAGGAAGGGTTTCTCATTATGTTTTATGACTAAGTGGTCAGGGATTTGAATATCTTGGTATCTTCTAGGTGTAGGCGATAGTATTGATTTTAGGGTGAGGTGTTTCTTAAAAAATATTATTACTTACTTTGTGTGTCACTTTTTCCAGGTATGTGTTTGGTGTAGTTGTTAGGTAGATCAATAGTTTCTCAGTGGTGTAAAAACTAAGAGATAAAAGAAGTAGAGCGTTTTGTTAGTTATTTGTTATTTTACATTTATAAATTAATTAATTTCTGTTAATTAAATTAATGTTTCACTTTAGAAAGTATGTGTATGTATTCTTCCACCTCTGTTTTCAGTTTGTCTTTGGCAAATCTGGCAAAGCATTGTCATTTTGAAGCTTTCATAGTTTTTGGTGAAAAAAGTAGTGACATTTTGTGTGACTTTTATATTGTTAGTTTACATTATATCATAATGTTATTGAATACTTTGTTTACAGTTTATTTGCATTGTTTACTGTTCATTTAATTATTTTTTTCAGTTATTACCTTTTATGGTGAACGCTTATTAGTGTTTAGTTTATAATGTTGAATATACATTTCTATTTTTGTGTTGTGTTGGATGTTTTATTTATTTATATTTTTAAAAATGTTGTTTAATCTGTACATGTTAGTACTTGTTGTAAGGATATGTTTATAGAATTTTGATGTATGGAAGTGCATATCTAGTTTAGGGGTGGTTTAATTTTGCTAATGATAGGTTATTGTTATAATGGTGTTAGAATATTTTCATACGTTTAAGTTTTTTGTATAATGATAAAATGCTAATATTTTAATGTTTAGTAATGAAATCTCTTTATTTTTGGTGGCATTAATGTAGTTGATATTGTGTGTTGCTATATTTTTGACAATTTATAAGTTTGTTTAACAACAATATTTTTGTTTCTGAAATGTTTGTTATTGATATAAATAAAACTGGATACTTTCAACGTGCAATATTTTGGCTATTGATATGTGTGTTTTTATTAGTTAAGTCTAGGAAAGCGATATTTTGGTGAATAATGTTTATTTTCCAATATTTTTGTTAATCACTATAGTTGCTCTCGGTGCTTTCACCTGTTTAGTTAATCAATGCAACACTCTATCAAAAAATCCTCTTCTTCCTTTGTTTTCTTCACATGTTGAGCTGTTGCAGTTGCAGACTGTGGCCAGAATGACATCTTCCATAGCAGGAGATCACTGTATGGTGGGTTTGTCATGCTTCGTGATAATTTGATGAATGGCCACTGCTTTTAGCCCCTCCTCTAACCATGCTTATGTTTTCCATGCAATTTGGTATTTGCTTTACAATGCATACATCTGTGTGAAAATAGTAAACCACATTACTTTGGTTTGCTATGGATTTGCGTACATCTTCCATACATTAAAAAGCTTATCAAGCATCATGGCACTACTATATTTTTTTTGTCATGAAGGGCCTAAAAAATCACCCAAATCACAACAAGTGTGCAAGATTGCAAATGACACTTAAGCAAAGCATAGGTTTGGTGTCACAAAATATTAAGCAAAAAAATAGTAAATCTGTCCCACCATGTGCTGGCATAAAAAAGATGACACAAATGACACCTGAAAGAAACATCAGGCGCACATATTTTCACTGACTTGGACCAGTTTTTTTGCTTTTTTTTTAATACTGTTACATAATTTACTATTTGCCTGCATATGTCAATCATAAGCCCGAAATTTCCGTTGAAAACCGGGCCCTAAATGTGCACTTATCAAAGAGTTTAAACTGCGGAAACAATCACTGACATCTCGCAGGAAGTAACGTCTTTGTAGTGACTCGTTTGTAGATGAATTCACAGCATATGGCCGATCAGTCCTCCTAGCCCTGCTCAGTGTGACCCTCCCTGCAGAACGGATGAGCATCTGCTTCGCATGCGCTGTCGTCCTTGCAAGGGGGGGGGGGGGCGACTGCTACAACTACCCCTCCATATCGCCTAATCTGTACAGGTGAAGCCCCTGAAGTTAAACACATTTTAAAGGGGGCATCTGTGACAAAAGCCCACCCTGCTTATTCAGCGCCCCCCCACTCCCGCCCCACCCCCTATCTCCACCCTAGCCCTGGTCGCCTACTTAGTGCTGTGGACTCTTTTATAGCACCGGTAATTAGCGCTGTGCATAAGAACCCCTGTTTTACCAACCGCGTCCCTGCTCCCCCTCATGGCCATTTCACTACCGCTCTGGGATTATCTGGGATCAATTTGTCAAATCCTAATTAACAAATTCCTCTGGAACACCTGAACTGGCAGGGCAAGCGACATTCTTTATAAGCAATGGGGCTAGCAGTCGTGGTTATGATGCTGGCAACAAAATAATTTACGTGAATTCGAAGCGGCTTGCTAGTAGCCAAGGGCACATTGTAACTGTGCCAGGGGGCAGGCTTAACTGGACAAAGCAAATGCAGCTGAAATAAATAAAAAATCACAGGCAGGCACATCTCCTTTAACATGCTTCAAATGCGTGCGTGCATATAGATACTGGGAAGAATCTGAAAGTGTGGTGGCTGCGATACACCGAGGAAACCTTCCGCAAGTTCGCATACAGGAAATGTTCGCCAGCATCACACTGAGGAAATATTCCGCAAGTTAGCGCCCAGGAAATGTTCGTCAGCATTACACTGAACATTCCGGAAGTTCGCGCCCAGGATTCGGCAGTTGACACAGAGGAAACGTTCGGCAAGTTCACACACAGGAAATGTTCGGAAGCATCAAGGCCCATATTTATACTTTTTGACGCTAAACTGCGCTAACGCAGTTTAGCGTCAAAAAATTTAGCGCCGTCTAACGCCATTCTGAAGCGCCATGCGGGCGCCGTATTTATGGAATGGCGTTAGCCGGCGCAAGCAGACCGGCGCTGCCTGGTTTGCGTGGAAAAAAACCACGTACACCAGACAGCGCCGGCGTAGGGGGAAAATGGCGTATGGGCGTCTTAAAATGGGGCAAGTCAGGTTACGTCGAAAAAATCGTCGTAACCCGACTTGCGCCATTTCTTTTCGACGCCCATCCCCCATCAACATGACTCCTATCATTGTAAAGATAGGAGTCATGCCCCCTTGCCCAATGGCCATGCCCAGGGGACTTCTGTCCCCTGGGCATGGTCATTGGGCATAGTGGCATGTAGGGGGGCACAAATCAGGCCCCCCTATGCCACAAAAAATAAAAAATAAAATACTTACCTGAACTTACCTTAATGTCCATGGGATGGGTCCCTCCGTCCTTGGGTGTCCTCCTGGGGTGGGCAAGGGTGGCAGGGGGGGTCCCTGGGGGCAGGGGAGGGCACTCTGGGCTCATTTTGAGCCCACTTGTCCCTTAACGCCATCCCTGACCCAGGCGTTAAAAAGCGGTGCAAATGCGCCGTTTTTGGCCACGCCCACTCCCGGGCGTCTCTTTTGCCCGGGAGTATAAATACCACGTAAAGGCCCGGGAGTCATTTTTTAAGACGGGAACGCCTCCCTTGCATATCATTAACGCAAGGAAGGGGTTCACGCTAAAAAATGACGCACACTCCGGGCACTTTGGCGCCCGAAGCGTCTAACGCCAGAGTATAAATATGGCGTTAGTTGGCGTTAGTTCTGCGTCGAATTTGCGTCGAAAAAAACGACGCAAATTCGGCGCAACCAGAGTATAAATATGGCCCCAAATGCATTGTGGGCCATATTTATACTTTTTGACGCAAAACTGCGCTAACGCAGTTTTGCGTCAAAAAATTTTGCGCCGTCTAACGCCATTTGGATGCGCCGTGCGGGCGTCAAATTTATACTTTGACGTACGGCGGCGCAACCAACAGGTGGGCGTCAGGATATTGTGACGCACACAGCGGCGTCAAGTCGTAAGGAAAAACCACGTAAAGGCGACGCACATCACCGTGGGCCGATTTACGACAGCGCAATCGTGAAAGCGCTGGTTTTTCTCACGCAATTGCGTCAAATTCTAGCGCAAAAACTGCAGTGTTACCAGAGAGCCAACATGGATCCCAGTGGACACAACAGAGCCCAGGATGATGACAGCAGACCAGGAACCAGCCAAGAGGTCCCACAAACAAACCAGGATAACCAAAAAAAGAAAAGAAAGTGTCGCTTCAGTGAAGAGGAGCAGGAAATCCTGGTGAGAGAGGTGACGGAACACCAGCACCAACTTTTCATTACATCCAAATTGCCACTCAGTAGGAGAGAGGCCATATGGAAGCAAATAGTGGACAAGATCAACAGTGTGGCTGAAGAACGCCGCACAGTCACTGAGTGTAAGAAACGCTGGCATGACTGTAAACGCAGGACCAAAGAGAAAATGGCCAGGAACAGGAAGGCAGCAATGCAGACTGGAGGTGGGAGTCCAGCACAACAGGAGGCCCTGGACCACATGGAGGAGATGGTTGCAGCCGCCATCCCCGAGGAGATCGTCACAGGGATTCAAGGGCAGGACAGTGCAGACTACCAAGACACAATGCACATGCAGGGTAAGTCGCATGGGGAATTATAATGCACTAATGTTAACTGCAACCAGGGGGGGAATACCTACTACACAATGCATGTAAGTCAGCATATACATAGAGTGGCATGGGTAAAGGAGCACAGTAGGGGGGCATGCCTAGCACACACTGAAGCTGGGGCACCACCAAACACAGCAACAAGTACAGCCCCATGGGGACATCCTGTAAGTACAACAATAGAGCCAAGGGAAAGCAGCGACAGGTAGGAAGGCCACTACAGCAAACTCACATCCAGGCACTTGTTTTGTAAAATCTATCCTACAGCAACTAGGTCCCTATCAGTAACCCAGTAGGCAAAGCAACAACTGCAATGTAACTGCCACAACACCTTACAATAACGCCTCTCATCTCTGTGCAGCTACAGTACCAAATGGCAGCAACCTCCCCATGGAATATACATACACAAATTAGGGGGTGACATTGACATCCGCAACAAGTCAGTGTAAAAATACAAACGCACCAGTACACTCAAATGCCCAATGTCCATACCTGACACATACATAAGCCAAAGTAAACAGCAATAGGACCCACACAGCACCAACCACACACACATGCTGCATACGTCAGGGTCCCTCACATGCCTGGATAACAAGGCTACATCACTAATGTCATACTGCTCAGACAACACCTGAGGAGGAGACATAGGCAACTGGTCACTCAAACACACCTGCAAAGTCTGACAAACAAATCGGACCTTCATACGATAAACAGGCTTATACAATCAAACACACATGACCCACCTTCATCTTCAAACATCAACAATGTTTACATCCACACCACATCCAAACATGAACATGCATAGGAAATGGCACGGAACATGTACACTGCATGCAATGTGAATCAAAAGTGAATGGGGCAGGTCCTGAGAGGCAAGTGTGTTGGCAGGGCACTCACAACACCCACAGTCAGTCAATGTGTATTCTGGCAAGTGTAATGTATACTTTGCGCATTAGCCTCAGGCTGTAGGCCTTTCTGCACCTTACCCTGAATGTACTCTTACGCATATGCTCACATCTAAGAGCCTCTGAGCACTTTGCACTACATGCTTCTCATTGGCCTTCCTATCAGGAAATATACCAAATAGCCAGTCCTAGGGTGTTGTTAATAAGTCCAATCACACTGTTTTGCCTACATCTGCACTGGAGTGTGCCAGAACAGATACACTCTGTGCCCCAGTCAAGGATACAGTCTGGTACTTTGCGGATAGATGGGGTAGGGGTTCTGATTTGGCATTCCTGCGTAGGGAAACTATCTCATCACCATGACTTATGACTTATAAAATCACTTCCTTGTCCCAAGACACACAAGAGGGAGTCTCCAAACAGAGAAACACCAGACGCTGCCTGCCTTGCTGCAGATGCAAAACCAGATCACAGGCCATTGCTCAGATATGACGGATGAAGTCTCCCCAGTGATTCAGACAGGCAGGCTAGAAGCTTAACATGCTGTGCTATAAATAGAACAAGCAGAGGGAGAGTACAAACTGTTAGGCACCATGATAGCTTTCGACCAATGTCTTACTCTCCTGCTGACTATTTCAAGTCTACCATGTTGAAGTATTTGGGTTATTGTGGCTCACACCTAAATATAGACAAGTCAGTTGTTCAAAGAGATCATCATATGAAACAAATACTGTCTTTGACTTTTGTGTATGAGTTCATACTGGAAAAGAGTGAAGATGTTGGGATCTGAGTGACCACAACTTCCCTGAAAAGTTCCAAAGATGTCATGCGCTCGGATGTATAATCATTCCTTTGCTGTGGGAGACATGAGCCAATGCTAGTTAGCTAGAGCAAAAAGAAAGAATCAGGGTGACAGAGTCAATTAAAAGTGGGTCAGACTCAGTCCATCACACCATTAGCTATCCTGCTGCCTCGTAAGCAAGTCAGCTCAGGTCGGATAATGAGAACACACCCTCGAAAATGTCTCTACATAAGAATAGTTAATCACGGAGGGACTAGTAGGACACAAAGATGCCTATTCACAAAATGTTACAAAGCAACACCTAGCGGCAATTAGGCAGACAAGTCTGGTAGCTCCACATCACACATGTGACACACAGGTGGGCCATAGGCCTACAACAATGCCCATATGAAGGACAGCAGATACCCAGAAAAAAACAGAGACCAAAGATAAGGCATCCAAACGCCTGTAACTGTTTGCAAACTTGTTACAACACAGACACACTAATTGTACCCTGTTTCATTGCAGAGGAACATGGATCTCCTGCCGATATGCCTGACCCTGATTTCCCTGATGACATCGATGACGACCCCATCAACCTCTCCCCACAAACCCTCAACATGGTCTTTGGAAGCCTCCAAACCCCACCTTCAGTCCCAAGGAGGAGCCCAGAAGAAGCAGCCACCCCAGTAGACCCACCTGCCACCCCAAATGTAATACCTGCCAGCTCCAACACAGCTGAGGACTCCGACGACACTGGAACCAGCTTTGAAAGAACCGTCGTTGGGGTCCAGCGGGAGCTGGCCAAGGAGGTGCGGGTGGGGATGCAAACTATGGCAGCCAGCCTTGAGGGGGTGCGTTCGTGCATGATCCCTCCTGCTGATCAGACAGCTGTGATGCAAGCACTAACATCGCACATGGAGGAACTTGTAGAAACACAAAAGCAAATCGCCACAGCTGTCATCCAGTTGACGGAACAACTAAGAATGCAAGCCAGTCAACGGGTGCACGAATGCAACATCGAACCCCTCAGGGCTGACCTGGCTGCCTACCATCGGGATGTGGCTGCCATTCTGAGAAACCAGCAGGCCCTCCTTGCTGCAGTATTGCCCTTCCTAAGTCCACAGGGACTAGCCCCCGGGATGTCTGCCTCCATGTCTTCTAACACTGAGGTGTGTGTTGCCCCTTCACAACCAACAACAACAAGGACAGAGGAGGCAACACACACATCAGAAGAAGAAGACGTGGAACAGATAACCTTCACACGGAGGAGTACCCGGAAGCCCTAGTCCCTGCACCATGACCTACTCTGACCAAGGTCCTGCGTTTAGTCAAAGCCCAGTTTCTGAACACCTACACTCAATGACTGTTTGGCAATCCACTGTTTGACTTGTCCACATTGCCAGTGAATGTCTCTCTCCTACAATTTGGTAATCCTGTCCCTCTGCACTGACACCTTCTATAGGCTCACCAAGAAATGATGCCCCAGAACGGACTCAGCAAAAATGTTGAATGGACAATTTGCACTACAACACCTGTAAATAAATCGCACTTGCTCACCTATTGTGTCTCTGTGTCATTTCACACTTCAACTGTGCAGTACCTAACTCCAAAGTGGCTGTGTGGCAACCCTGTTGAATCTCTATACTACTGTCCTGATGTCATATATTCAGATCCATCTGTGCATTGGCCAGGATTGCATCATAGCCCTACCATACTGAGGGAAATAACTGAGGAAGGAACTAAGCACACACAATCATGCTGTGTTGGTCAGAATGATGCACCATCTATCGCTATTCCAGAGAGCAAATGGTGGCTGGGAAATGTAGGCTCCATGCAAGACTTAAATAAGAATGGATGCCGCTTAATGTAATGAATCGTGTACAAATCACACTGCATTAACTTCCCTTACAGAGTAGGCTTCCATGAAGGAAATTCATGCTGCTTCAGTACACACATGATGTAGCTCAGCAATGAAAGCAGCAATACATGAGTGTGAACAACTCCTCATCTACAAAGATCTCCCTGAGCTTCACACTGCTGTCCGACCTAACAATTAACCCACATTGACATGTAATGAAGCACTCTTTGTGAAGTTGGACACATATCATAACAAAAGCTTGGTGTACAATGCACACTACCAATGGGGAGTCTCCCAATTTGAGGATACTTAACAAGTGAGCACACGGGTAGATGGGATGTTAAACATCCATTCCTAGGGGATACTGAGCATAGGACACAAATGTCACACTAAATCATTCTGCAACATGGATGTCAAGGCCATGATAAAGTAGCACCTAACGCATCAAGTAAAGGGTTAACAAAATATTTATTTATATCTAGTACTACAAGAGGCAACTAAGGGAAAGGTACACCTACACTAATCTAACCTGACTACTAATAACCCACAACTGTCCCTATCTAACCTAAGCTAAACTTACTCTACACATGTAACGAAACGATCTAAACATCAACCCCCCACCCACCATTATGAAACAGGACACATGCAGGACAAAACATACTAACCTACACACATACTACACTATCCTAAACAAGCAGATATGTTTTAGGTTTTTTTTTTTTTTTTTTTTTTTTTTTTATTAAACATGAATCCCAACATTGCCCCCCACCCACCCACCCACACACAAATATTTGAGAAAAATAACAAGGACCCCCCACCCTCTTCCCTAACACTAACTAAGCTACATACCTATCTGTTAGAAATGGGGTTTCTGGTTGGCAGTCAGGTTACCTCCTGTCCAAGCAAAAGCCCTCACTCTAGTCAGGGTAAGTCACACACTATCCAAGATTATCCTGTGCCCACCCTCTGGTAGCTTGGCACGAGCAGTCAGGCTTAACTTAGAAGGCAATGTGTAAAGTATTTGTGCAATAAATCATACAATACCACCATATAGCACCACAAAAATACACCACACAGTGTTTAGAAAAATATATAATATTTATCAGGATAATTGTAGGTCAAAAAGAATAAAGTTGCAATGGAAAATTGTAGAAATATCACAGGGAAGTGATATAAAGTGTCTTAAGTCTTTAGAATGCAATACAGTGTCTTTCAAGCACAAAGTACCTGGTTTCTGGTGGAAAATCTCCTCAGAGGGCCACAGGAGAAGAGATGCGTGGAAAAAGGGGTGTGTGCGTCGATTTCTCCTCAGCACACACAGACTTGCGTCGGTCTTTTCCACGCGGGGAAGTCGGGCGTCGTTTTCCGGCGCGCAGACAGTCTCTTTTTGTGGATCGCGGGGATTACCAGATGTCCCGGGTCTGTGCGTGGATTCTCCTGCTTGTTTTCCGGCTGCGCGTCGTTCTGCGGGGCTGCGCGTCGAAGTTTCAATCTCACGGTAGGCGTCGCGCCGATTTCTCCTTGGAAGTCGGGCGGCGTTGTCCTTGCGAGGCCGTGCGTTGAAAGTTTGGTCTCACGGCAGGCGTCGCGTCGATTTCTCCTTGGAAGTCGGGCGGCGTTGTCCTTGCGAGGCCGTGCGTCAAAGTTTCGCACTCACGGTGGGCGTCGCGTCGATTTCTCCTGGAAAGTCGAGCGGCTTTGTCCTTGCGAGGTTGTGCGTCGATGTCTCGATCGTCCCGAGGGCGTCGCGTCGATCAGCGTCGGTGTGCGGCGTTTTTCTCGCCGCGAAACAAGCTGTGCGTCGAAATTTTCGGCGCACGGAGCGTCCAAGTGAAAGGAAGAAGTCTTTTTGGTCCTGAGACTTCAAGGAACAGGAGGCAAGCTCTATCCAAGCCCTTGGAGAGCACTTTCACAGCCAGACAAGAGTTCAGCAAGGCAGCAGGGCAACAGCAAGACAGCAGTCCTTTGTAGAAAGCAGACAGGTGAGTCCTTTGAGCAGCCAGGCAGTTCTTCTTGGCAGGATGTAGTTTCTGGTTCCGGTTTCTTCTCCAGCAAGTGTCTGATGAGGTAGGGCAGAGGCCCTGTTTTATACCCAAATGTGCCTTTGAAGTGGGGGAGACTTCAAAGAGTGGCTAAGAAGTGCCCCAGGTCCCCTTTCAGTTCAATCCTGTCTGCCAGGGTCCCAGTAGGGGGTGTGGCAGTCCTTTGTGTGAGGGCAGGCCCTCCACCCTCCCAGCCCAGGGAGACCCATTCAAAATGCAGATGTATGCAAGTGAGGCTGAGTACCCTGTGTTTGGGGTGTGTCTGAGTGAATGCACAAGGAGCTGTCAACTAAACCTAGCCAGACGTGGATTGTAAGGCACAGAAGGATTTAAGTGCAAAGAAATGCTCACTTTCTAAAAGTGGCATTTCTAGAATAGTAATATTAAATCCGACTTCACCAGTCAGTAGGATTTTGTATTACCATTCTGGCCATACTAAATATGACCTCCCTGCTCCTTTCAGATCAGCAGCTGCCACTTCAACAGTGTATGAGGGCAGCCCCAATGTTAGCCTATGAAGGGAGCAGGTCTCCCAGTAGTGCAAAAACGAATTTAGGAGTGTTACACTACCAGGACATATAACTACACAGGTACATGTCCTGTCTTTTACCTACACAGCACCCTGCTCTAGGGGATACCCAGGGCACACATTAAGGGTGACTTATATGCAGAAAAAGGGGAGTTCTAGGCTTGGCAAGTACTTTTAAATGCCAAGTCGAGGTGGCAGTGAAACTGCACACACAGGCCTAGCAATGGTAGGCCTGAGACAAGGAAAAGGGGCTACTTAAGTGGGTGGCACAATCCGTGCTGCAGGTCCACTAGTAGCATTTAATCTATATGCCCTAGGCACCTGGAGTGCACATGACTGGGGACTTATAAGTAGATTAAATAGTTCAATCAGGTATGATCCAAAGTTACCGTGTTTACAGAGAGAGAGCATATACACTTTATCACTGGTTAGCAGTGGTAAAGTGCGCAGAGTCTAAAAACCAGCAAAAACAGTATCCAAAACGAGGAGGGAGGCAGGCAAAAAGTTAGGGGTGACTACCCTAAGGCTGTCAGGTCTAACATGTGTCCCCCCCAGCTGAAAGTGGGGAGAGCTACCCGACCTCCTGGGAGCTCTCATCGCTAAGGCGGAAGTACCTGGAGAGACCATCAGCATTGGCGTGGTCAACCCCTGGGCGATGTTCCACCGTAAAGTCCATCCCCTGTAGGGAAATGGACCACCTCAGAAGTTTTGGATTCTCACCCCTCATCTGCATGAGCCATCTGAGGGGCCTGTGGTCTGTCTGAACTAGGAAGTGAGTCCCAAACAGGTAGGGCCTCAGCTTCTTCAGTGCCCAGACCACAGCAAAAGCTTCTCTTTCAATAGCACTCCACCTCTGTTCCCGTGGTAATAGCCTTCTGCTAATAAAGACTACCGGTTGATCTTGGCCCTCCTCATTTAGCTGTGCTAGGACTGCCCCTATGCCATGCTCTGAAGCGTCTGTCTGCACGATAAATTCCTGGGAGTAGTCAGGGGCCTTGAGCACGGGGGCCGTGCACATGGCTTCCTTTAGGGCGTCAAAGGCTTTCTGACAAGCCTCTGTCCAATTCACCAACCTAGGTTGCTTCTTGGACGTGAGTTGTGTCAAGGGGGACACAATGGTACCATAGCCCTTGACAAACCTGCGGTAGTATCCGGTGAGGCCTAAAAAGGCCCTCACCTCAGTCTGGGTTCGAGGTGGTTGCCAGGCCTTGATAGTTTCGATCTTGGCCTGGAGTGGCTGCACCTTGCCACCACCTACTAGGTGTCCCAAGTACACCACGGAACCCTGCCCAATCTGGCACTTACTAGCCTTGATGGTCAGGCCTGCCTGTTGCAGGGCCTGAAGCACCTCCTTGAGGTGGAGCAGGTGTTCCTCCCAGCTGGAACTGTAGCCAGCTATGTCATCCAGGTAGGCTGCACAGAAGGCATCCTTGCCAGCCAGGACCCCGTTAACCAACCGTTGGAAGGTAGCGGGGGCATTTTTCAATCCAAACGGCATCACCCGGAACTGGTAATGGCCGTCAGGGGTGGAAAAGGCGGACCTTTCCTTAGCCCCCTCAGTCAGGGCGATCTGCCAGTACCCTGAAGTAAGATCAAACGTACTCAGGAACTTGGCAGCGCCTAGCCTGTCCACGAGCTCATCAGCTCGGGGGATGGGGTGAGCATCAGTCCGTGTGACTGAGTTGAGACCCCGGTAGTCCACGCAGAACCGGAGTTCTGGCTTCGCGCCTGGGGCAGTAGCCTTGGGGACCAACACCACTGGGCTGGCCCAGGGACTACTGGACTTCTCAATAACCCCTAGCGTCAACATCTTGGAGACCTCCTCCTTGATGCTGGCCTTCACCTTATCTGACAACCTGTAAATTTTGTTTTTCACAGGGAGACTGTCACCGGTGTCAATATCATGAACACAGAGGTGGGTCAGTCCCGGAGTAAGGGAGAAGAGGGGGGAGAACTGCTCCAACAGCTCATAGCAGTCTCCTTTCTGGTTTAGAGTCAGGGAGTCAGACAGAATGACCCCGCTTACGGACCCATCACCTTCTTGGGCAGAGAGGAGGTCAGGGAGAGGTTCACTCTCCTCTTCCATTCCTTCATCTGTGACCAGAAGCATGTTGATCTCCGACCTCTCAAAATGAGCTTTTAGTCGGTTCACGTGGAGCACCCTTAGGGGGTTCCTAGGGGTTTGGAGGTCCACTAGGTAAGTGGCCTCCCCTTTCCGCTCCTTTATTTCAAATGGGCCAGACCAGCGGTCCTGGAGAGCTCTGGGCTCTACTGGCTCCATTACCCACACTTTGTCTCCAGGTTGAAACTCCACCAGAGTGGCCTTCTGGTCATACCATTGTTTCATCACCTCTTGACTGGCCTCCAGGTTACTTTGGGCCTCTTTCCAGAAGCGGGTCATCTGATTGCGGAGGGCCAACATGTAGCTGACCACGTCCTGAGGGGGTGTCTTTGGAGCGTTCTCCAATCCCTCCTTGACAATGCTTAAGGGTCCCCTGACGGGGTACCCATAGAGAAGCTCAAAGGGACTGAACCCTACCCCCCTCTGGGGGACCTCTCTGTAAGCAAAGAGAAGGCATGGTAAGAGGACGTCCCATTTACGCCTCATGGCCTCAGGGAGGCCACCAATCATGCCTTTCAGGGTCTTGTTGAATCTCTCCACAAGCCCATTAGACTGGGGGTGATAGGGTGTGGTGAACTTGTAGGTTACACCACACGCATCCCACAGATGCTTCATGTACGCGGACATGAAGTTAGTGCCTCTGTCAGACACTATCTCCTTGGGGAATCCCACACGGGTAAATATCCCCATCAGGGTTCTGGCTACCACCGATGCAGTTACGGTCCTCAGAGGGATTGCCTCTGGGTACCGGGTGGCATGGTCCACCAAAACCAGGATAAACCTGTTGCCTAAGGCAGTTTTGGGGTCCAAGGGGCCAACAATGTCGACGCCCACCCTTTCAAAGGGGGTGCCAACGACAGGAAGTGGAATCAGGGGGGTTTTAACCCTCTTTCCTGCTTTACCACTAGCCTGGCAGGTAGGACAAGCCCTGCAGAATTTGTCTGAGTGTGTCCTCATTTTGGGCCAGTGAAAGTGGTTGACAAGCCTGTTGAAGGTCTTGTCTTGTCCCAAATGTCCTGCCAGGGGAATGTCGTGAGCCAGACCCAGTAGGAAGGCTCGGTAACATTGGGGGACCACCAGCACACGTGCTGCCCCAAAGACCGGAACCCTAGGCTCACTGTAGAGGAGATCATTCTCCCAATATAGGTGGTGATTGCCAGAGGCGTCACCTGCTGCCTGGTTTAAGGCTTGTTTCCTCAACCCTTCTAGAGTGGGACACTCTTTCTGCGCCTTGCAGAATTCCTCCCTGGTGGGTCCACCCTCAACTTGCCAACCAGCAAGCTCCGGTAAGTCACCTAGGGTGGCAATGTCTTCCCCAGTTGGCTCGGGAGTCTCCTCCTCAGGAGCCCCGTCAGCCACTGTGGGAACTTCTGGGGCCGGTTTCCCGCGCCCCTCGTCCCTCCTCTTGGCAGCTCCCTGGGCCATCGTTCCAGGCTCCAGATGCCCTTGACTTCCCTCTCGGTCAGCCATGGACCGGGTGGTCATGCAGACCCACTCAGGTAACCCTAACATCTCCAGGTGAGATCTGAGCTCTACTTCTTTCCAAGCAGTATGCTCTAGATCATTGCCTAACAGACAATCTACAGGCATGGCAGGACTCACAGCTACTTTCAGAGTACCAGAGACCCCCCCCCACTCAAAGGGAACCCGAGCCACCGGTAGGTGACTCTCGCGGTTGTCAGCGACTATGACCTGGTGGAATGTATTAGGGATTATCTGCTCTGTGGACACCAGCTGACTCTTGATAGTAGTCATACTGGCTCCTGTGTCACGCAGAGCCTCCACCTTTTGCCCATCAATGAGGACCCACTGCCGGTACTTGGAAGTATTTTTAGGCATGTGGACCTTGGACATCATTTCTCCTTCTCCCAGGGACACTAGGGAAATCTCTACCTGCTCCCCAAAGCTAGTGGGGTCCATCTCCCCCCCGAGTGCTACACTAGTCAACCCAGGCGCCTGTCCGGTAGTGGACGGTGCCCTCTTGGGGCACTGTGGATCGCCTTTGTAGTGACCATATTGGTAACACTCCATGCATTTGGGGCTCGATTTTCCTGACCTGTCAAATGTCCCTGGCTTCTTCCCAAATTTGGAAAAGGAAGGGTTGCCACCCCCTCCCTGGGAATTCTTTTGGGGGCCTTTAGATAGTTCCTTATCTGTAAGTTTATCTCCCCCCTCTTTCTTCTGTTGGGAACCCTGACCACCTTTGTGGGAGTCCCCCCCAGGTACCTTCTTGGACACTCTGGTGCTAACCCAGAGGTCCGCCTCCTCAGCAAGCTTCCTGGGATCAGTCAGCTTACTATCCACTAGGTGCTGGCGCAAATCGGTATAAGTAACACTAAGCATATGCTCTCTCAGGATCAAGTCATATAAACCTTTATAATCTGCTACTTTGTTGCCCCGCACCCATCCATTCAGTGCCTTACTAGAGAAATCAAAGAAATCTACCCATGTTTGTGTGGTTTGTTTGGTGCTGTCCCTGAACCTCTGACGGTATCCTTCAGGGGTCAGCCCAAACTTGGCAAGTAAAGTGGCTTTCTGGAGTGGGTATGTGTTTTGATCCGGTGGGTCCAATGTGAGAAGTGTGTCCCTCCCCAATGGCGGCACATAACCCCACATAGCTACCCCCCATTGCCCTTCAGGAACCTCATGAGCCCTTAGTGCAACTTCATAAGCAGCTAACCATTTATCTATGTCATCTCCCACCACAAAACTGGGCACCACATTTTTGGGTATACGAACCTTCTTTTCTCCAGCCGGTCCTGTCTGTATGCTGCCACCATTATTGCTGGATTCAGACTGTCTTGCCTTGATCTCCAGCTCCTTGAGACTCAGTTCATGAGCCAACAATAGTTTCTTTTCAGCCAACGCTCTTTCAGCTTCCACTTGTTTGGCTGCTCTTTCAGCTTCTGCTTGTTTGGCTGCCCTTTCAGCTTCTGCTTGAATCTGTTTGGCTGTTCTTTCAGCTTCAATCTGTTTGGCTGTTCTTTCAGCCTCAGCTTGTTTGGCTTCTCTTTCTGCCCTCCTCTCCTCCTGTTGTGCCTCAATTTTCAGTTTTGCCATTTGCAATTGGAACTCCCTTTCCTCTCTCCTTTCCTCTGCGGTCAGGCTTTGCATGGAGACACTGCTCCCTGGTCTGGAAGGGTGCACAATTGCAGTGGTAACACCATCCATAGATAGTGAAAATCCTTCTGAGGGGCCATTTTCTGGCTCCTCTTCCTCATCATCCTCTAAATGGGCTTCTGCCCAGGCCCTCAGCGCCACTTGAAAGTCCTCCTTTCTGGAGGCCCCTTGGGTGGGTACCCTTAATGCCCTGCAGAATCCTCTTAGTTGTTTGACCGTGTATGTATCCAACTGGACTAGGTCAAAGTCCCCGGTCTGAGACCCAGTCAGAGACATGTTGAGTGAGGATTTAGTTTTTGAAAATTGACAGGAAAAAACGAATTTTTAAAAAGAGATAAAAACCAAGTTGACCTTCAACTGTGGGTATGTAGTGAAATACTTAGCTACTGTATGTCACTGCACAAATACAAGTCCTATCCTCACCGCTGATCACCAATGTTAGAAATGGGGTTTCTGGTTGGCAGTCAGGTTACCTCCTGTCCAAGCAAAAGCCCTCACTCTAGTCAGGGTAAGTCACACACTATCCAAGATTATCCTGTGCCCACCCTCTGGTAGCTTGGCACGAGCAGTCAGGCTTAACTTAGAAGGCAATGTGTAAAGTATTTGTGCAATAAATCATACAATACCACCATATAGCACCACAAAAATACACCACACAGTGTTTAGAAAAATATATAATATTTATCAGGATAATTGTAGGTCAAAAAGAATAAAGTTGCAATGGAAAATTGTAGAAATATCACAGGGAAGTGATATAAAGGCCCTCATTCTGACCCTGGCGGTCGGCGGAGAGACGGCGGTCGGACCGCGAACAGACCGGCGGTATTAAAAATGGCATTCTGACCGCGGCGGTCCCCGCCGCGACCGACCGCTACTTCTCCACTCCGACCGCCACGGCGGTCATGACCGCGGGGCTGGAGTTTGCGCACTCCGGCCCGGCGGTCGTCCCAAGACCGCCAAGGGTATTATGACCCTGCCTACCGCCGCGGTTTCTTGCGGGCGGGAACCGCCGTGTGAACCATGGCGGTAAGCACTATCGGGGCCAGGGAATTCCTTCCCTGGCACTGATAGGGGTCTCCCCCACCCCCCACTACCCACCCGAGTCCTCCCCCCACACCCTCCACCCCCCTGCCACCCCCCAGAGGTGGTACGAACCCCCTCCCCACCCCCACCCCGACATGCACATACATGTACCCCGACATGCACACACCCCCAACATGCACATATACACACCCCCTACACACACATACACAACGGGGACACATACCCGCACACATACATGCCGACATGCGCACCTGCCGAACAGCACACATTACCCATAGACACAGCAGCACCCCCCGCCCGCATACACGCACTCACACACTCCCTCTACACACTCACACGCACACCCCCATGCACGCCCACATCACACAACACCCCCCCACCCCCTCCCCTCACGGACGATCAACTTACCTTGTGCGTTGGTCCTCCGGGAGGCGACGGGAGCCATAGGGACGTGACCGCCAACAGAAGACCGCCAACAGAAGACCGCCACACAGAAATGTGGGTCGTAATTCTGTGGGCGGTGTTCTGCTGGCGTGGCGGTGGAGGTTGACCAGTCTCCACTTTCCCGCCGACCGCCAGTGTGGCTGCTGGCGGTTTTCCGGCGGAACGCTCCCAGCGGTCAGAATGCGCACAGCGGCACACCGCCGCGGTCGGCGGTCTTCACCGCGGCGGTAACTCAGCGGTCTTGCGAAAAGACCGCCAAGGTCAGAATGAGGGCCAAAGTGTCTTAAGTCTTTAGAATGCAATACAGTGTCTTTCAAGCACAAAGTACCTGGTTTCTGGTGGAAAATCTCCTCAGAGGGCCACAGGAGAAGAGATGCGTGGAAAAAGGGGTGTGTGCGTCGATTTCTCCTCAGCACACACAGACTTGTGTCGGTCTTTTCCACGCGGGGAAGTCGGGCGTCGTTTTCCGGCGCGCAGACAGTCTCTTTTTGTGGATCGCGGGGATTACCAGATGTCCCGGGTCTGTGCGTGGATTCTCCTGCTTGTTTTCCGGCTGCGCGTCGTTCTGCGGGGCTGCGCGTCGAAGTTTCGATCTCACGGTAGGCGTCGCGTCGATTTCTCCTTGGAAGTCGGGCGGCGTTGTCCTTGCGAGGCCGTGCGTTGAAAGTTTGGTCTCACGGCAGGCGTCGCGTCGATTTCTCCTTGGAAGTCGGGCGGCGTTGTCCTTGCGAGGCCGTGCGTCAAAGTTTCGCACTCACGGTGGGCGTCGCGTCGATTTCTCCTGGAAAGTCGAGCGGCTTTGTCCTTGCGAGGTTGTGCGTCGATGTCTCGATCGTCCCGAGGGCGTCGCGTCGATCAGCGTCGGTGTGCGGCGTTTTTCTCGCCGCGAAACAAGCTGTGCGTCGAAATTTTCGGCGCACGGAGCGTCCAAGTGAAAGGAAGAAGTCTTTTTGGTCCTGAGACTTCAAGGAACAGGAGGCAAGCTCTATCCAAGCCCTTGGAGAGCACTTTCACAGCCAGACAAGAGTTCAGCAAGGCAGCAGGGCAACAGCAAGACAGCAGTCCTTTGTAGAAAGCAGACAGGTGAGTCCTTTGAGCAGCCAGGCAGTTCTTCTTGGCAGGATGTAGTTTCTGGTTCCGGTTTCTTCTCCAGCAAGTGTCTGATGAGGTAGGGCAGAGGCCCTGTTTTATACCCAAATGTGCCTTTGAAGTGGGGGAGACTTCAAAGAGTGGCTAAGAAGTGCCCCAGGTCCCCTTTCAGTTCAATCCTGTCTGCCAGGGTCCCAGTAGGGGGTGTGGCAGTCCTTTGTGTGAGGGCAGGCCCTCCACCCTCCCAGCCCAGGGAGACCCATTCAAAATGCAGATGTATGCAAGTGAGGCTGAGTACCCTGTGTTTGGGGTGTGTCTGAGTGAATGCACAAGGAGCTGTCAACTAAACCTAGCCAGACGTGGATTGTAAGGCACAGAAGGATTTAAGTGCAAAGAAATGCTCACTTTCTAAAAGTGGCATTTCTAGAATAGTAATATTAAATCCGACTTCACCAGTCAGTAGGATTTTGTATTACCATTCTGGCCATACTAAATATGACCTCCCTGCTCCTTTCAGATCAGCAGCTGCCACTTCAACAGTGTATGAGGGCAGCCCCAATGTTAGCCTATGAAGGGAGCAGGTCTCCCAGTAGTGCAAAAACGAATTTAGGAGTGTTACACTACCAGGACATATAACTACACAGGTACATGTCCTGTCTTTTACCTACACAGCACCCTGCTCTAGGGGATACCCAGGGCACACATTAAGGGTGACTTATATGCAGAAAAAGGGGAGTTCTAGGCTTGGCAAGTACTTTTAAATGCCAAGTCGAGGTGGCAGTGAAACTGCACACACAGGCCTAGCAATGGTAGGCCTGAGACAAGGAAAAGGGGCTACTTAAGTGGGTGGCACAATCCGTGCTGCAGGTCCACTAGTAGCATTTAATCTATATGCCCTAGGCACCTGGAGTGCACATGACTGGGGACTTATAAGTAGATTAAATAGTTCAATCAGGTATGATCCAAAGTTACCGTGTTTACAGAGAGAGAGCATATACACTTTATCACTGGTTAGCAGTGGTAAAGTGCGCAGAGTCTAAAAACCAGCAAAAACAGTATCCAAAACGAGGAGGGAGGCAGGCAAAAAGTTAGGGGTGACTACCCTAAGGCTGTCAGGTCTAACACTATCCTAATCCTAATACTAATCCCCAAAGCCCAACTAACAGGATAAAAAAAGGAAAGAGGTGAGAGGGGAGGGATAAAAGTTTAAGAGGGCAAACGAACTAGAGGTTTGCACTCCTTAGTGTGCGCCTGATGTCGCGGACCCGGGTCTTTACATAGTTCATGTCATCAGTCAGGTTGTCCACCTTCCTCAAAAGTTTGTCCACTTTCAGGGACAATGCCTGGAAGGCTGCAGGGTCCACGGGAGGGTCTGTGGGGAGGGTTTGTGTGCCAGCAGAGGTCGAGCTAGTGGCAGCTGTTGGTGGGACATGTGACTGTCCTGCTGCCAGCACACGGCTGGGTCCAGGTCGTGCTGCATGCGGCGGGTCCATGGCAGCCGAAGTAGATGGGACCACTGGGCCAGACCTGGTGGCTGTGTCGTTGGTGGCTGTAGGTGGCACACTTGTTGGAGGCTGTGGTGTGGCCCACCACGCCCCGGAGGCCCTTTCGGAGTGATACCTGCGGCCCATCCGCCGATACCCAGACTGCACCTGCAGGATGTGCCTGTAACGGATGGCACGCCGCTCAAAATGGATGCGATCGGCCGCCCTCATGTTAGCAGCTGTGAAGAGAAAAGGCAGATATTTACCTTTGGCTTTGCATTGGGTGGGATAGCACAATGGGTTATTTGTACATTACTAGAAATGTATAGGTTGCAGCAATTGTCACAACATAGTTCACAGAAGGGCTCAGAGGAAGTACATGTGAAGCATGCATACATAAGGGCATATCACACCTAGAATATCCAGGTCTCTACATGATGGATGACATCACCCTACACTACTCATCCTAATCATCCCTACGGTTTTGTACATCATGGCTGCACCTCTTCCGCATACTTACTTCACTACATATGTCACTATATGTGATAACTATCACACTCCTCACTCTAAGCCATCTGGAATTGGTTGTGTGCTAAGATTGAACCAATGGGCTATAACCCAATGTCTACACTAGGGACCAGATGTAGGAAGATGGGAAATGGGACGAACAATCTGCAATGCAGAATGGGGTATCTGACACCGTCTGTGAGTTGCTATGGGGTTGCTAAGAGCCACCTCATTTACATCAATGATGTGGGTTGCAAGTTGCTCCACCTTTGCAACTATGGGCACTCACGGGGATGGAGGCCTGCTGGGAACAGCAGACCTCCATGTCCGTGACCGCTTGGAAATAACGCAGAACATGTTCCCCAAGTGTAGGCCGTTTACCTCAACGGGAAATGAGCAGCACTTAGAAATAAATTACGACAATTTCAATATTGAATAATTTAAGGCACTTAGGCCCGTATTCATTTGTTGTTGCGCCGCATTTGCGTCACTTGTTGACGCAAAAGCTGCGCAAACTTGCAAATTCCAATTGTAATTTGTAAGTTTGCGCCGTTTTGGCGTCAAAAAGCTGCGCAAATGTGGTGCAAAAAAATTATAAATACGGGCCGCAGTGGTCCCTTGGACCACTGCCTGTTTCGTACAGGATTATTTTGGTACACTCGGAAAGGTGATGGGTTAAAATGGGGACCCCTTACAGCTAGCAAGTGGGTTACCATCCACTTCAAGTGGATGATAACTGCGACTCACTTAGCAACCACAAACTCCATTGCAAATGGACTTGCATACGACTGTCAGTTGCAAATAGGACTGGAAAAAGCCTTCATATTTAGGATTAGGAATAAAATCTCCCATATATTTTCATGATCACCTAATACATTTCGGAATAGGAAACAGATGTTTGCAACTCACACACAATAATTATGAGTTTATCAACTTGTACACAGTTTGGCACATCTGGCCCTAGGTTCTGACTCACGACACAAAAGGTGTCAAGTAAGTGTGAGATACTGGTTGCTACAGTCCAAGGTAGCCTGTTTCACATTAACATCCCAGTCGTTGAGGGTGGTGTGGGAAGAACAACCACCAATCCCATGTGAAATGCACACCCAGGAGTGTATTGAACGTTCACCAAGTATGTGCCTTCACACACAAGACCTATGAATGGCTAGCAACACGTTGGACTTAGGCAAACATTGTGACATCCATGGACCACACATGTCACAATGATATGACTTTTGCCAACATGACATACTATCAGTGAGGCATGTTTTACTACACACACAGAGGAGGTGGAACACCCATTCTCATGATTCAACAGAACACATAGGCCATTGCACTCAAGTCACACACACTCCTAGTTCAGCTTGTGTAAGTACATGCCCCCGGAAGATCCAACCTACAGTGTGCACAGTCCATCCTCAACTAGGAAGATGCACTTTTCATCACAGCCATGTGCCTAAGCTATATGGGAGAATGTCAGTCTGATATGCAGACTCAGTTCATGTCAAGTCCCCGACCAAGTCTTACTTTGACCAGTGTATTCTAAGTAACTCATCCCATTCCCCATTGCGGCCCAACTGTAATGTCCTACAGCCCCTCAATCTCAGAGATGGCTAGGTGTTGCTTAACAGAAACATAAGTCCAATTTGATATCACACTAACACGACAATGGCAATGAACGGCCAGCGCATCACATCATGATTTCTCTTGAACACACAGTAGTCCATTTTGCGTCATTGGCAAATAAATATATCAAATAGCACTCAGGCAACACTCACTGTAGGTATCGGGGTCGTCGAAGTGTGCCACCTCTCCCACGGTGTAAGGCTCTGGTCCACCTGTAAAGCATGACAGGAAGAATGTACTCAGACTGGGTGGACTGACAAAATAATTCTGTTACAATGACACTGTGAGAATATGACATGGTAATGATACACTTTCACACATGCTCATACTGCATGGATGAGTTTGTATTCAACATTAACATTGGATGATTCTCCTGCTACAGTTACACACCCTACTACACACATGCAGTGGCCAGGACAGTCAGGTGTCGTCCAAGTTTACTCACAATAATTATGCCCCGACAATATTGTTATCCAAACATCTCAGCATGTGCATTCCAGAGAGACATCCAGACACTTGTTCCATGAGGACTGCATGACCACTCACAGTCAAACAGCCTATGTGGACATGTTCAACACACAGCAACCACACACACATGTGACATATCTGTGGAAAACATATCTGACTTCATGTGACGTGTATAAAACACACATGTATATCATCATCATGGGATTCAAATCAGATTTCGAGCGATGGGGTCTACATATGTAGGTATGTTGTTTCGACATGACTTGCTCATTGCCCATTATGACATGTAGAGTACAAATAGAGCCATTAACGTGTTGCTTGTCTGACACAAATGCTACACTACATTACATACAGCTACAGCCATCTGGTATGTGTAGAACAACTGAGCCATCTGACTGCTAGCATAGGTCTTCATACACATTGTGCAACACGTACACATTAGGGCACATATGTAAACATTAGTAAGGCAGCATTTGCATCATTGCATCACGCAGAGATGGGCCACACCTGCCAAATACAGATATATGTATTAAGTTTCTGCTGTTTGAGGGAGAAAAAGTGTAGCCAATTTGGGGATATCAATATATATTGACAAGGGCCTAGGTTTCCCTAGCATTACACATAGGCAGCTCCTTATCTAGCAGATTGGGTAACATTCATCACATGTTCACACACAGATTACTATCATGTCCATGTAATTGATTGCTACTCACCAACATGGCCACCAATCCTGACTCCCAGGTGGTCCAGCAGGTCCTGTTCCCTCGTGATCAGATCGGCCCAGCGGTGTTTCAACTGATGGACATTCCGCATGCTCCCATGGACCCGGACCATGTGATGGCGCACCTTCTCCCAGCGAATTTTCCGGGCCTCCGTGTGATACCCCTGTATCACACGGCCCCCAGCCTCCAGCATCAGCGGGAGGAAATGGCACACTAGCCAGATAAATCCCCCCAATTCATCTTCGCCCATCCTGGACAGGCGAGGCCTCCCTGACATTATGACTGATGACTAACAGAAAAAATAAAGTAGGAAATGGGGAAAGGTAGAGGTGTGAAGTTAAGAAAAGGAGAAAATTGCCCAACTAACCCCAATAACTACCCTACCCACAACAGACTCCCACAGACAATACAAACAAATACAGGAATGGACAAAACTAGACTTAACAGACTGAGACAATGATACACAACAATATTAGACTGAACAAAGTACAAAAGACAAGCTACACAGGACAACAAAGCAGTAATTCACAGGACAACACTCTTCACTGAACCACACAGTCTAGAAAAATCTGAGACTGAAAAGTGAAAGTGAAAGTCAACTTCCAATACAGATTTGGCAAACAGGATATCCTATTACATCACTTCCTGCATAAAATGGCCGCCGTTTTTTAATCGCGGTTTGCGTCGTATTTTCACGCATACATAATTTCGCGTCATTTTTTATGACGCATAATATTGCACATGCTGCTGAGTGTAAAAATATGATATGAATATTAAGATTCATTTACTGTACGAGATGTACTTAAATATGTGCATGTTGCGTCATTTTTTCTGACGCATACATGATGGGCGTCATATTTTATCCACCTACAGGAGTGCTAATGCTGCTGAGTGAAAAAATATGATATGAATATTAAGATTCATTTACTGTACGAGATGTACGAAAATATGTGCATGTTGCGTCATTTTTTCCGACGCATACATGATGGGCGTCATATTTTTGAAACGTACAGGAATGCACATGCTGCTGAGTCAAATCTGAAATATGATGTAACTTATATTTTGCTGTCTAAATCTGTGAAATTTTTGTATACATTCAGATTTGACTCTGCATTCTGTGCACTCATGTACGTGACCAAAATATGACACCCATGCTGTATGCGTAGAATTATGATCAAATCTTTTTGTTACGTCTTCATGTTTTTAACTTGGGGAAGGTGATTTGTCAGGGTCAAACGGGGCAATGTGATACACATTTGTGTTTGGATATGCCACATGTCCATTGTTGTATGTATGGCAGGCATTCACACAGTAATGGTGTGGATACGTTACATAATGTCTTTTCCATATTTGTCAACATATTTGTGGCAATTGCTGATGGCTGTTTGGAAATGATGGATGGGATACCATGATGTATTCCTTCTCCAAATTTGGTCCACACTTATGATGGTGATGCTTTTATCTGGAGTCCTAACAGGGAGTGCAATGGTCACTTACAGGTATTATGGGGCTAACCATGTCCTAGCCTCATTTTGTGTTTGTGCTTTGTGTTCTACTCTTGACATGTAGGCCACACATGTACCTTATGCATGTGTTTGGCTCACAAGTACAGGATTTGTGTATGTTTGTGGGACCGTAGAAGTGGACTTAGGCCCCCAGCACCCTAGGATTTGACCATCCTGATTAGTTACAGTATCCATGGCTTGGCTTAATATTTTATGGGAAACCTGCAGCAGCAGGCTAATGTAAGGCCATATGGTATGTATGACTGTTGACCATTCATTCATCTCATTAGCCCATTAGAAGTTTGCAGTAATGATGATTTTGAGCTGACATGCCTACCATTTCCCAATGACTATGTTTGGAAGACTCTGAGCGTTCCTGATGTTCTGGGGAATATTCTTTAGTGGGTGTCTGTGTCCCTTTCTGCATTAACTGGTTAAGTGGCATGTCACATTCTTCCTGCTAGGTTCAAACTGGGACCCGACTGTGATGGTCTACTTTCAATAATTTGGTTGATTGTATGACATATGTGTACATGTGTGTTGGTATGTGGATCCACTATCACCTGTCTGGGTGTATGTTGTCACTGTGACATCCAGGTCTCCTCCTGAGTTAGTGGCAGCTAATGTTGTCCCAATTGTGTTTTGCTCATATCACCCACTGGAGAGAAGCCATTGATGACATGGTGACGTACACATGGATGGTCCCACCCTGTCTCTGACCACATGTGATGTGACTTTCACATGATCTACTTTTTTTGTCTGGGTGCAAGACTGTCTCAGGTGTTTTGATGTAGCATGTGGATTTGCCACATTTGTACTCATGTGGGCCTCTGTGTATGGCAATGTATCATGTCACATCCTACCCTCTGTGCATACAATTGAAATGTTCTTTTTTGTTGTGATGATTGTTATGGCATTGTTGGTCAAGGAGACCACATTCTTCGTCAGCATTTTATAAGTAAAGGTGCTCAGTAATGCATGGACCAAAGCATGATGTGGTGTTTGATATCTGTGTTTATTTACAATAGTGTAATACAGGTGATTATTATACATTAAGCAAAAAAATTATTTACAAGCTGCTGGCGCCTACGCTGTCCTGCTGCCGTGTTGGGTTGTCCCCCCTCCTGTTGCGGCCCAGCATCCTCCTCTTCGTCATCCTCAGGCATGCCTGGGTCCAGTTCAAGGAGGGGAATGTTCCTCTGGACACATATATTGTGCAATATGGCACAAGTGAGGATGATTTTGCACACCATCTCTGGGGAATAGAGTAGGCTCCCGCCAGTGATGTCAAGGCAGCGGAACCTAGACTTTAGGATCCCAAAGGTCCTCTCCACAATGCTGCGGGTCCTCTTGTGGGCGTCATTGTATGCCCGCTCTGCAGCAGTGATTGGGTTCCCGAATGGTGTCATCACCCAAGGCTGGATTCCATACCCCTGATCAGCTGAAAGAGAAAGAGAATGGATTGAATTAGATGTAGGAGGCAGTGTTGTACGGATCTTTGATGGCTGTAGTTGTCTTGTGTTGTCTGTGACTCTTTTGTGTACTAATGTTCCAACCTATGGTTGTTGTTGAAAAGTTTGCTTTGATATATTTTCCCTTGGCTGAGCAAGTGTTTGTTGGCTAACCGTTTGTCAGAAGGACTGTTTTTGTTGTTGCAGTAGAGTGTTCCCTCCCTAGCATTGTGACTAGTGATACAGTTGTCTGTGTGTCCTCACTGGGGGTGTGATGTTAGTTCCATGCCGAGTTAAAACGTGAAAGTGTATTTGACACCTTCATGTGTATGAGCCCAGGCCATCCCATACCTTTTGACTTATGCATTGTATTAGTGTACAGGTTATTTTGAGACTTCCAATCTGTAAAGTGACATTTGGCCAACCACACTCATTGATGTCTTCACATTAGGCTGTGGATTAAATTCCAATGTGTGACAGGTTAAATGTTGACTTCTGACACATGGCTAGTGATGTGAGTACCTCAGTGTGTTCCTGGCTAGGTGTTGCTATTGTGGTGTATGTGTTGTTTGTCCTAGAGGGTTTGTGTGCGGTGTGTGTATGGGTTTGTTTTTTGTCCTTACCAACAAGTAGTCCATTGCCATAGCGTCCATCCTGGAAGTGTTGGTTGATGGTGGAGTGACGGAAGATGAATGCGTCATGTACACTCCCAGGATATTTGGCCACGATGTTGGTGATCAGTCCTTGGTGATCGACTATGGCCTGGACGTTGATTGAATGTGTGTGCTTCCTGTTGCGGTAGAGGTGTTCTGAATCAGCAGGTGGCACAAGGCGTACGTGTGTGCAGTCGATTGCACCAAGGACGTGCGGGAAGCCACTGATGGCGTAGAACCCCTGTTTAATTTCCTGCTGCTTCTGCAGTGTGTTAGGGAAGCAGATGTGGCGGGGTGTCAGGCGAATGATGGCATCCAGGACTTTAGGCAGGAATGCAGAGAATGATGGTTGGGATATTCCACCAACCAGGGCACCAGTTGTCTGAAAGGAGCCACTTGCCAGCAGGTGTAGTACGGCAAGCAGCTTTGTTTCAGTTGGGATAGTGCGGGGTGTCACTAAAGTGGGGGCCAACTGTTGTTCGATATTTGCCAGCAGCTGCTGAATGGCCTGCCAGTTCAACCGGTACCTCTGGATGATGTCCCGTTCCCTGAGGCCATGCAGGGTTGTTCTTGGGCGGAATATCCTGTCCTGCCTTCTGCGCTGTCTTTGGGGTCCCTGCTGTTGTTGTTGTAGCTGCTGTTGTTGCTGCAGGGCTCTGCGTCTACGTGCACGTTGAAGAAAAAGCACCTCCATAGCTCCCTGTTGCTGCTCTGCTGCTCTGTTGTTTGTTCTGTGTGTTCTGCTTAAGTACAGGTGTGTTTGCCCCATTTTAACGCCTGCCCTGACCCAGGCGTTAAAACTTCACGCTATTCGTGCTTTGCGTCATTTTTTTGCGCCGCCTACGGTCCGGGAGTCATTTTTGCCCGGAAGCATAAATACGACGCACCGCTGTATGCGTGGGTTTTTGGACGGGAACGCCTACCCTGCATGTCATTAACGCAGGGCGGGGTGCCGCTTCCAAAAACTCACGCACATAGCGCCATTCCCCTTGTGCGCCGCATCGGGCGTCAGGGTATAAATATGGGGCATCGTTTGCGCTGAATGTGCGTCAAAATTTTTGACGCACATTCGGCGCAACCGGAGTATAAATATGGCCCTAAATGTTTGGCAGCATGCCACGGAGGAAACATCCATAATGTTCGCACTCAGGAAATGTTCGGCACCTTGATACAGAGGAAACGTTCCGCAGAATTAGAACCGGGAAACGGGAAGTGTTCTGTCGTATCACACCCAGAAAAAATGTTCAGCAGCTTTACATCCTCAAAATCTTCGATGGTATGGCACTCTTGAGATGTTCTGCAGCTTAAAACCCAGTGAGTGTTCCTCCGCATCATACTCGGGAAACGCTCGGCAGCGTGGCACAGAAGAAACGTTCCCAGAATTACTCCTCGGAAGTGTTCGGTAGCATTGGCACCAGGAAGTGTTCGACTGTGTCACACTCAAAATGTGTTCACACAGGCGGCAGAATGAGAACTGCTTTCAGCCAACCCCTCGAGCTCAGTAAACACTGTACGTTTTGCACTTTACCACAAGTTATATGTAAAAAGTATTTAAAGTTGACTGAATATAAAGAACGGCCTTGTTCACATGTCTGAGGACTGATCGGGAGCCTTTCAAGATGTATAGGAGGTTCTCTTATGTATACAATGACGTTTCATCACAGACATTGACGTCACTTTCCAGTGAATTAGCCCTGCCCTCTTGTGTGACAGCTGTGACTTGTGCTGGACAGAATGTAACCTGGAGATGAGGGGTGGAATCATAACGGAGCGAGCGTTTCTAGTTTACAGCGGGTGGGGGCACCTCTGGCTCACCGTCGCGTGTGCAGGAAACAAGAATGGAACGGCTGCTTGTGCCAGGAGCCGGGCACAGGACAGAGCTGGCATACTCAAGCAGACGTTGTAAAGAATACAAACACTAGGTCGGCAGCAGCGGGACTGTGTACAGAGCCAAGTTAATCCTTAGAAACTACAGACACACCACTAACCCCACACGATATCATTATTTCACCTGACGCTACAAAAAGGCGGTATTTATTTACATTATATCATTTAACGGCAAGCACTATATCGACTTCAGAAGGGGGAACTGATGTGTGGGTCCTGCTGTGAGTCGAACTTGTGATCTTCACGTTTTCCACAACACGCTAACTGCGAATACCTAACTAATACCGATAATAACAAGAATAATAGTTATAACAGCTACGGATATCATAACATTATTCTTGTTTTTTTGTTAACTTTATATAAGTTGCAATCCTGGTATTGGTTGTGTTGTTAGCAGGAGCCTTGAATTTTTGTTCATTCCATTGCCAATTTAAAAATTTGTGTAGTAGAAAAACTCTCCTCCAAGGAAAAACAAATGTATTCATATTTAATTACGCAGACAACGGCGGTGTAATCGTGACTGTGTTATTGTAAGAGAGGGGGTTCATTTAGGTTGGGTTTAGCTGGAAACAATGACAAAAAAATCAAATTACAAACCTAAAGAAAATTTCCCGCCTACTCTGTCCTCCGGGGGACGGCCAAGGAGTGAGGTGGAATACAGCGAGGTTTGCCCTGGTCCGACAGGGGGCGCTGCAGTCAAACTCATGGTACTGCAAAGGCGGACGCCGCAAAGCAGGAACTTTTGGAGAGGCACAGTAAACACGTCCTGGTAAACGTAAGCTTACTTAGAGTGCATGCAAACGGCTAGTTCTATTTTTTTTGCCTTCTGTCTCCAAAACTTGGGTTTTAACACTGTTTGCTCTTAACCAAAAAGTGTGATTCTGGGCCAGTCCCCCTAGCTCTCAGTACTTCAACTGTCAACATATTCAATATAATATACATACATATGGTGTCAAAAGTAAGTGTGTTTGCTAGTACAAATCAAAATATCACATCATGGTGTCGTCGTTTGCACTGGTCGGAAGCTCGCACACTCGCCACACACTCACATCTGAAATACTCGCAAACAAATAGTCGCACACAGACACGCTTTACAGTTCTCAGTACAACTTTGTTTGTGATAATCAAAGTATTCTTTCTACAACACTCGCATGCTCCAATGCTAAACTTCGATTCCATTAAATATGTAAAATAAAATCAACAGATGTTCATGTGTCCATGTCTCCTAAATGCGAAAATTACCAGCAGTTTCTTTCGAAATGCACACGCATTTAAAACTCAGTTCCAAATATGTTTTAAATGAAACAAAAAAAAGTTGGGAACATGCAGCATTTTCGATTTCTTTTACCTACGTTAAAGCCTGCATCAATAGAAATGAGCAGGCTAATAGAAACATCTCCTGTTTTCAGCAAAAAGAAACGAAAAATATGTAGCCGCTAGCGCTATTTAGTACACGGTGTTACCATCAAGGTCCCAGATTGCTATATGCTATAAACCATAACGAAGTCTTTCTTTGGACATATCCGTTCTCGATTTACGTTTTTGTCAGTCCTTGGCAAAGCGGTTCTGAGTTGAAGCTTAGTGCAGTGAAAGCAACAGGTGGATGCGGTGTACAGTGAAGAGGGTACTCCGTGCAGGAGTGATGTACTGGATGGAGATGTCCTATATCAGTGCAGCGAGGAAAGGTCCTGCCCGCTGTACAGTGTGTTATAAGAGGAAAGACTGCCCGCACACGAGCGTGGTAGAAGAGGTGTGGCACGCGCACAAGAGCGTGTTAGATAAAGTGCTCCAAGCTCGGATAGACAGGGGAAAGACTGTGCACACACCAGAGCCTGGTAGAAGGGGTGTCGCACGCTTGGATAGAGTGTGGAAAAATCCTGCACGCACAGGAGCGTGGTAGAAGGGATGTCGCTTGCACGGTAGATTACAAGTCGTAAAAGTATGGGAGGAAGCTCGCTCTAAGAGATGCCTTTAGTTAGACAAACTCCTAATCTGTCATCCTCAAGCGAACGCGAGTGCGAATAATGAAGAAATTCGAGAGCAGAGCGGTGGGGCGGCCGTGGGGTGGAGCGGGGTATTGAGTATTCCACTAACACTCGGATAGTATTCCGGTAGGACTTCAAGTGGGTCGGGTCCATCTGAGGCTCAGACCTAATAGCAAGTAAAAACGGACGCTGAAACTGGTCCTTTCAGATCCTGTAATAATGCCCTCAACTTTACAGGCGAAAACACTGATCAATTTTCGAACAATGAGTGAATTTCTATGAGTGTTTGCTATTCTAGGATGTTCTTTGTGTTTTAGGCAGTATATTATGCGAGACGAGTGCATAATTTGAATCGAGTCGCATTCAGGGGTTTCTAACGTGGCACTACCGAGGCAGTGCAAATTTCCCTCAGTGCCTGCCATTGAGGCAAAAGATGTTCAGAATACGTGGTCATTTAATCATCGGCCTCTCTGTAAAACGTACAGAGCAATGGCCACCTATGCTAGTTGCAATTGGAATCTATGAAGATAAGTGAGTATGGTGGCCCTCTATGGGAATTTTCATTTATATGTTCAAGTCACGGCGTTAATTACATACGCCTCTCCCTTTACTTGACCCCACTTATTTCATCACACTTAACGCCCTGTATTCAGAGGTATACGTAATTCACTTCCATATTCAGAGCGTGCGCTCAGCCCCAGTGTTGCTCCACAGGACATTGGGCAACGTGTTACCTTTAACGGGTTGTTTTAACTTGTAGATATCGACATTGGAACGCAGCATACTATCCACACCTTCCTTCCTTTCTTAAACGGTGCAACCGGAAAGCATCTAGAGATATCTTTCAGGGAGTCTCAATGCGCTCTATATGCTGCAGGTTGGCTGCCCATTACACGGACGTGCTGCCGAGCCCTTCTGAGCACGCACCGAACATGTCTGCTGGTAAGCAAGACCCTTCTTCCTGCAGCCCTGCCCTTTCACCTTCTGGACTCCAGAAGGACCCGGTCTCCCCTTCACTGGCTCACTGCTGCGGATGCGCCCAGAACAGCCGGCACAGGAGCCGTGGTCACTGAACCCTGAGTTCCCTGCTCCTCTCCAGGTCAGGGGATGCGGGCAGGAGCGGTTTCCGGCCTGCGTGTTTATTGAAGCCTGCATTCCCAGTGCCTGTTAAATACCCGGAGGAGGGTCGCGGGGGCACTCCTGGGTGCCAGGGTCACAGTCAGGGTTAGCGAGACGCAGCGCCTCTGGGAAACCGGATATTCACAAAGGCCGAGGGGCAGTGGCTCGCGCAGATATCCTCCACGACTCGGGGATCTTCTTACCTGTCTGCTTACATAAAAGGCCACCATCTCCTTCAACCAACACAATTAGCTCATGTGTGCAGAGCATAAACTACCGAAAACCCCAGCCCACTCAAATCCAGACCCGTGAGAGTATCTCGGGTACCTCCACATAAATGCTAAGTTTACATTGTAACTTTGCTGGACTTTATTTTCATGATAAACGTAGCATGGAGCTTTCCAGATATATAGTACACCAAAAGAAGCATTTAGACGTAGTTCCTCAGGGCGATATCAAACTTCAAACACTTTATTAGAAGTGCCATAAATAAATGAATTAACTAGATCAATTAAGTGGTGCCAAAACTAGCCCAAGCAGCCCCTGACACAATTTATTTAGAGATTAATGTAAGAACCTAGAAGAATCATTCATTCACCAGGCTCTAGAACGACCTATGTCACAATATGGTAGGAAGAAAAAATACATTATTTGTAGTAGGAGACCCCTTGGCTAAAAACTATTGCTGATCTTTCAAGGAAATTCTGAATGCAGGCTCCTTCAGCAATCTCCATTGGCCGGACACACATTTATCTCAGGAATGGTAGACTCATAAAGTGAGCTCTGAAAATGCTAATTTAAGGCATGCCATCTTTGTGCTTCCAGATGTCTTAAACAGGTGAAAAAGCAGAACAGCAGTGTTTTCCCATCATAAATGGAGTGGATGGACCATAAAAAGGTTGCTGCTTTTGAATGAAAATGTATTAGAATTTCTTGACATCACTAAAGTAACAACATGACATACCACAGTGTCATAACACAAATCAAAATAGCAATGCAACAAATACATAACAAGGTACAACAACATAAAAGAATGAAACAGATTGCAACGTAACACTAACAGTTAACAAAACAATAATTCCATGCAAAAATATAGCACAAAACTACATAAACATCATTACCACGGCATAATGCAGCAAAGAAATATGCACAACTATTCTTGTCACACATTACCACCCCCACAAGTCTGCTTTCCTAATAGGGTGGGAAAAGGTGTTTGCACCAAGCACTGCCTTATTTAGTACTAAGGACATGCTATAGTTCTAGCAAAAAATATTTTGTGATGTGGGCCTCTATTGCAAAGAAAATCCAGGCCAAGAGGATGGAGTCTATCACAAGTGAAAGACAAAAAGCAACTGGGTCCAGTGACTTGGCAAGAGTAAAAGGTCCACTCCAGTTACTCTGTGCATTGTAGTTTATTTAGTTTATTTTGGGACAGCGTCCATATATCTGAGGACAATTAAACAAATATTTGAAGACCATGTCATACTTCCCTAAAAGTCTATAAACCTCAGATGTGCACCAATTAAAATCCAGATAAAAAAAAATATGTATAAGAACATGTAGATGAGCAAAAAGTAAACTACTTCAACTAGCTGCAAGAATAATATAATTATTGGTTTTCACTCAAGAAGCACTGACTAATATTCCAGCATTGAATAAAAAAGTTGGCACAGCATTAGGGATGGGCAAAGAATTCCGCTCCACTGGGGAGTTTGTGGTATTTTGCCCACTCTCCGCTCCGCTTGGAGCACACAGTTCCATCAAAACCCCAACCACCTCCACATGGCAGAATGTTTTCTTGCATGCAGCCTACCAGCGTTAAGTTGGCAAGTGAGAATTTGCACCCCCTAGCGTAATTTTTGGGAGACTAGGAGTACATGTTTTGTTTAGGCAGAAGTTGTGCGCTTCCACAAAAAAAGTGATTGCCCTCCACACAGCTGTGATTATTTTGTTTATTTATCCAGCTGCCTAAGCTTGAATTTTGAGGGCACACATATGGCATTGCAATGCTAATAAAGTGTCATATATCGTTTTTATCTGACAGCAGCACAGATGGGAGGAGGAGAATTTTGAAGTCTGGCTTGGCAGTGGAACTGTCATCTGACTTTTAAACCTACACCAATATTATTCTATTATTCCATCCACATAATTGCATATCTATTCCATGCTAATTTTCTTGTAAAGCAGCACATTACCATACAGCATTCCTTTAAAGCCAGATCTATTGGCATTGCCAATGCTTCTTCTAAGAGGCTAACAGGAAGAGGCAGTAAAGAGAATGAACACAAATTAGATAACCCAGAGGCATCAGCGGAAGGATTATTTTTTGTAATGGAACCACTAAGGTCTTGTTTCAAGAAATGTGAGCAAAAATAGCAGATGAGGGTCACTGCATCGATCACTAAGAACTTGACCAATATGATCGGTGGAAAGACAAAGAATGTGAGCAGGTCATGGATCAGATGGAGACCCCAACCAAAGAGAATTCAGTGCACTTGTGGTAGAGTTGAGAAGCAATACAACCACAGCAAAAACGTACTGAACAGAATCAAATACAGATTGAATTAAGTAGAAAAGGGCAAGACTTTCGGTATCATTACAAGCCCCCTGCCACATGGTGGCGGTCAGGACCCCCACTGCTGTGGTGGTCTGACTGCCACATTAAGACCCTGGTGGTCAGACCATCAGGGTTCCACCATCTCCGCCAGGATCTGTGATCCCTATGGGTTGAAGGCGGGTGGAGGTCGCAATCTGCCAGGGCAGTGCTGCATGCAGTGCTGCCCTGAAAATTACAACCTCGTTCTCTGCCAGCCTTTTCATGACAATTTCACAGCCATGTAAAGGCTGGCAGAGAACAGGTGCAGAGGGTCACAGTGGGGCCCTGCACTGCCCATGCACTTGTTTGCTGTGCAGAGAGTGAGCAGTGCGAGGGTGCACCCTGCGGGTGACAGCATTGCTGCTGGCTCAAATACAAGCCAGTGACAATGCTGTGGCCTGTTTCCCAATAGGCTGATGGGCGGAAACCTTGGTTTCCGCCCATCAGCCTAGAGGTAAACTCCTAATAGGACCAGCGGGGTAGTCAGCACTACGGCAGAAGACACCCTGTTGGGAGTTTGGCAGATGGGTTATCTCGTTTGTCAAACTCATAATTAGGCCCTTTGTGTTACGTTTTTTTTTTTTCATATATCCTAACAGCCACCATTTCCAATGGCTCTTTGGCACTATTTGCATCTACTGATAGGTAGTCCAGAAGTAGGTGAGTGAAGAGTGAGTGCTAAAACTATTAGTAACTTTGCATTTTTTTAGGGACTTGCAGAGTGGAAAGCTTAGGAAGTCAAAAAAAGAGTCCTGTGACACAAGGTGCACTCTTTCACTTCCTTTTCCTCTGCCAGTCATTTAGTGTTCAACCAACCAGAATATATCTGACTGTCAAAATATCAATGTATCAATAAGTCAGTGGCCAAACCATCATCTTCACAAACACAACACTATGTAATGTTCTTAACAAGTCTTACTTTGTCTCCTTAAAATATGTGCACATAAAGTGCCGGGGCCTTTATCTTAATGTTGATATAACTTGAATCAAAAAAAGTGCCTTCCAATGTTGGGCCTGGCCCTTTCTGCAAGGTCACCCCAAAAGTTTTGCCTTCACTTCTCCTGTTTCCTGAATCCATTTTTGTTGGGTTTTAGGACTATGTGCACTTTACCGCAGCTAATCAGTACAAAAATGTTCTCTCCTTTAAACATGGTACATTTGGAATATACTGAATTGGCATATTTAATTTAGTTTTTTTAAAGGTTCTACTAATGTGGCACTACATGCACACAAGGTCTGTACATTATATGATACTAGTGGGTCTATAGCACTCATTATATCACCCATTTATGTAGGCTTATACAACATGCCCCAGGTCTGCTATTGTAGACTGTGCAGTTTTAAACTGCTAAATTTGACATAACAAAATAAACCTTCTGCCAAGCCTACAACTCATTTTATAATACATATACGTCATTCCTATGGTAGGACCCAAACATCCCACATGGCAGGGTGCAGTGCATTTAAAAATCTGGACATGTACTTTTACGTTTACCTGTCCTGGTAGTGGAAAACTCACAACTTCATTTTTCACTACTCAGAGGCCTACATCTCCCATACGATAACATAGGGCTACCCTATTACATTCAATGCATGATAACTTTTATTGGGGAGCCGGTAGGAAAGTCAAGTTTGGTGACTAAGGAATTGTAATTTAAAATCCTCAATATTGGCAAAGCTAGATTTTAAGTCACAACTCAAGATGCTATTTTTCAAAAGTTGCCATTTTCTTGTCCTAACCATTTGGGGCCTGCAGCTTGTTACTGGGTCACATGACTAGATGTATTCCTCCGAGGGATTATCACAAAAGGGGTGCTGGGTTTTGGCAGGATGGGCCATCCTGACTTGATGAAGGGGGCGAAGGTGTAACCTACCAGGCTTGCACTTCTAAGGAGTTGGCTCAGCACCAACACAAATACATTCATACTAGCCTTTTGTGACTCCAGATATCCTAGGACCAGGACAGGGAGAAAGGAAATTCCAGACATTTCTGTGGGGAGAAAAACTCCAGAGGTTTCTTCCACATCAAAGATGGCACCAAATATAAAATAGGACCCTCAGACCACACTTTTCAGTACACTCCTGGTCTTGTGGACACTACAGAACAAGTACTGCCCTGCTGCTTGAGGCCTACCCTGTTATCTGAAAAAGAAGACAGGACCTTCTCACTTCATCCCAGGTTACCTGAGTGACTGCAAGGGCCATCTAGATTCCCTCCCATTCTGAGCTACAGGGACACAACACACTCCAGAGGCCTCCCTGCAACTGCCCACCTGACCTGCTGCACTAGACTACCCTAGATCTGAGTCCTGCTGAAGTGAGTTCCAGATCGCCAAGAGGTGTCTTGACGCTCCTGGACTCTTGGTGTTGCTTCAGATCAGCGTCACCTGGAAGAAAGAAAGAAATCCTGAAGTTCTTGGCTCTTTGTGACCACGAATGGGCCTGTTCACCTAAAATTTTGCCACCCATGCTGACCGCCAATTTGAAGCTCTGGTGAATCTGACTCTTCACACTACAGAGACTGCTAGTGATGATACGCTACGCAACGCAAGATCCGCACTTCATGCTACAGCATCAACAGTCCATGGTGACCGCAAACACAAAGCTCCAGCTACGACCATCTACAGCGCCTTAAAGGATCTATGTACTATAGCTATCTACAGGTCTCTCCCTGCTCCTCGTGGCCTCGTCCACAACTAATTGGACCCTTCGCGCTGGACTTTGATACAGTAACCTTTCAGTGAGGCTATCCTAGTCCCTGTATCTGGCTCACGCTCCATCACAGTCAGTCTGAACTTGCGACTTTCACATGGCCAGTAACCACAAGTGGTGCTTTTTGCTTTTAGCCGCTATACCTACCTACATCTTTGAAATTGCATATCTTCAGTTCTACTGATTGCATTTTTGCTATTTTGGTGTCAAATAATTCCTTATATTTCAGCATATTTTATATTTTAAATGCTGCATAAATACTTTGCACATTTTCTCTAAGTTAAGGCTGACTGTTTTTGTGCAAGTTACCAGATCGTTAAGTACAGGTTAATTTTGTGACTTTTTGTGGTTCACCCTGACAAAAATTGTGGCTGTTGTTTGAGTAGGGTTTCACTTCTGTCAACCAGCAACCCAATTTCTCATAAACAGGTATTGTCCTTTTGAAAATGATTCATCTTTATGGTGACCTTAAATGTGTGGCAGAAGACCTAGGCAGTTTATGCAACGAGTGATTGCAGACTGTGACAGAGTTGATTTAGCACATTGGTAAGGATTTCACCCACAAAATATGCCCCAGGCTTGGTAACTTAATATCAAGCTCTACATCACTAGCTTTTATGTTCTTTTCTAGTCATACAGTTTTTGCAAATTAAAACTGGAAAGCATGACACAGGAAGAAACTGAGCAAAAATTACCATAAAACACTGCTGTATCCAGTACGAACATATCCATCTCCGATCGAAAAGGATTTTTAATAAGTATGAATCTTGGAACCAAAACTGCTTCAAATAGCAATTGAGAAAATACAGGAAAGTGGTAACAACTACTTCACATTTGAGTTTCCTTCTTTCTGACCCCGTGTAAAAGTTCTTTAATGGTCTCACATATCACTTTAGTAACAAGATTGACACCCTTCAAGCCAACATCTATTACACTCCGCTCATGACTCACCAAAAAGAACTCTAAGTCTAAGCTAAAATCCAGTCTTTCTGTTCAGATCCATTCCAACCAATGAACTGGAAGTTCCCGCCATCATAACATGGCTTAAAGAACCATTTGTTTCTATTGATATCTGGACAGTGGAGAAGAATCCTCTTCCACACTCTCATGTCAAAACCTCCTTGCCCAAAGAAACATCCCACCTAATGCTGAAATGTGCCATTGTGATGCCCTGCTAAAAACCCAACATTGAAGAAACCAGCTTTGTAATCCAATCATCAGACTCATCTTTGGCCTTCTATATGCAGTGAAGGTGCTCATATCATTATCTCTAGGCAATTCTTCTCAGATCTGGAATTTTAATGACGCATCTTAAATTTTGAATATGGTTTGTCTACCACAGAGAACAATGGAATCCCCCATCTAAGAATACAACCACATGAGATACCCTTCTTAAGATGAAGTGTTCATTTGACCTGTAGGCCAATGCATAGTATGAGAAAGAAAGAGCAAATCAACAGAGGAGAAGTTTTTTAGACGTCGACAATCTTTAGGTGATAAGAGGCTGTTTTTGATTCTTACAGAATGATTCCTTGATTATAAATAGTACAATGAGTTATTCATGCTTCAAGAAGAAAGACTAGTCAATTGTTGAAGCTTGACACCCTAGTGGTAAGTCCTCATGATTTCTAAAGTTTACTCAAAAAGCTTGGTGGCTTTCTGTTAGTAATTGATGGTTTTTATTTTGAATGAGCACTTTTTTTTATTTTGAGTGAGCATTGTGCATCTGAACTCCTCTTAAGTGGGTGAAAAACAATTAGCATTTACAGTTTAATGTAAGATTTCTAGAGACGTACATACTGGAGTGATTCTCTATGAATGTTAAAATTATTTTGTCCAGGATAAGGAGAGTGGGGGATGTTACACCCCCAGACACATAGTGGGAATTTCCTTTGGGTTGGTGCTTCCCTATTTAACAAAATAAAGAACTACTACGAGTTTAGGAAAAAGCAAAACAAATGTACTCCTGCTCCACCACAGTCTGTCAATCGTGATACCACTGATCACAGTTTATCCATATACATCTGACATCTGGTCCAAATGTTTGAGATTAGGCAATCATTTGGCTCAAGTCTTTCCTGAAAAGAGGAATACAGGTGTATATTATTTCCTAGAGTGTATTTTCTTACTTGCAGTGTACCTCAAACATTCCTCTCCTTTACAACATTTTTATAATTAAGTTGGCCAAAACTATTGGCTCCTACAGCATGTAACATCACTCCTAAGCTGGCAATACTTATCTTTCCTTGCAGTTTGAACTGGACCAATTTGGAGCCTCCTTATCTAATATCCAAGTATGAATGTACTGCCACATCCTCTGAATCCATAGGCCTAGGACTATGAATATGTATCTGAACCCAGCAAGCCATATTCCCCTACTTTCACCTCACCAATGTGATCGAGCTTGATGCCTCTCCCAATACCAAATGTATGCAACTCACCAACACCAAATTTATGCAACCTCGTGGTACTGTTCGATCACACCTTGACCATTGTTCATCATTCAAAATCAATATTTATTGAAGGGTTTTTATGAAGAACAGCTATCACTACATAAAAAGTCTCTTGGCGCTGAATACTTTAGAGATGGAGAACTGAGAAATATCTCCGGTTAAATGGTGAAAACCCTGGTTTGTAAGGCTTATCCAATTTTATCAGATGCTGTTGAGAATGGATGGAGTTTCACATCTTAGGGCCAGATGTAGCAAAGGGGTTTTCCCATTCTGTTTCAATGGGAAAATGTGTTCGTACATATGGCCCTTAGTTCTTTATATCCAGAATGCTCTCCCGCCCGCTTTTGTGAACTTGAATAGAGGAATTACAAAATTTGCCATAGTGGTGGAGCTGAGATTTTTGCAGGAATGTTTTACCTGAATTTGTCAAAGAGGAATTCAGTTGCTGTGCTGGGTTGGATTTTGTACATCATAAAAATGCTTTTAACATGATAATTGTTTTCAGTGGCAGCCAGTGTATTGCCGGATGTAACTTGAGAGTGTGTTGGATTTCTTGAGTTTAAAAATTTATCTCAATAGCGCATTTTAAATCTTCATAAAATGTGAATCTGGTGAAAGTATGACTTTATAAAATTTAAAATGTGATTTTCCTGACTCAACTCGGAGTTACTGGGACTCCTAGATCTTGCACTACAGATTTAGTCAAAGGCAGCCTCCCAATTTCAAAGATCTTAGTGTGGTCTCCCACAAATTTAGGCCCATAATTATACTTTTTTTGCGCCGCATGTGCGTCATTTTTTTATGCAAAAATGGCACAAACGTACAAAATATAATTGTATTTTGTAAGTTTGCGCCACTTTTGCGTCAAACAATGATGCAAATACTGCGCAAAAAAAGTATAAATATGGGCCATAGTGTCTCATTACAAGTGTGGCAGTCTGAGGACCACCACACTTGAATTGATGGTTGAACCACCGCATTCCGGGTGGTCCGACTGCCCAATTACAACTTTGGCGGGCATACCTGCCAGAGGACTGCCATCCCCACCAAGAACATTGGTTCCCGACGGTATGATGGTGTTCAAAGTTGTTCTCAGCCAGGGCGGCGCTGAACTCTTTACCGCCTGGCTGATTACAGCACCCCTCACCACCACCCTTTCCATGGCAGTTTCACCAACATGGAAAAACTAGTGGTGAGGGTGTGCTGGGGCCACATGGGGGCCCCTGCACTGCCCATGGCCCCCCTTCCCAGCACCATCAGAATGCACACTATCTGCTTTGCAGACAGTGCACATTCCAAGGGTGCTGGTTGCCCCCCCTGCTACGAGATAGCAGTTGGCTTTTTTAAAGGAGCAGAGTGCTATTTCGTAGCACTGTTCCTGCCGGTCTGACTGGTGGGAACATTGTACTAGGGCAGGGAGTACCACTGCCATGGTGGTGGCATCCTCCCTGCAAATTTGGCAGTCATTGGTGAGACTGCCACAGTCGAAATGAGGCCCATAGTTTAAAATAGGTAGTAGCTACGTTTTTTGCCAGAGTTGGTTTAAGAAAGATCTGGCACATTCATAAGGCTACAGAATGTTTAGTTGGTGATAGGACTGTAGAATGGTCCAATGGATCAGCTTTTAGATTGATGATGTTCTGAGCATCATTCGTGTAAAAAGTACACTTTAACATTAAATTGTTTCATTAGATTAATATGGGTTTTGGCATATATATATATAAAATAATAGAGGCAAGAAAGCTGATCCCACTGGGTCACACCAATGTACAGGGCAGACCAGGAGGAACAGGGACTTATTTGGACCTGTCAGGATAAAGGACTCAATCCAAGAGAAAGCATTCCCTGTTATGTGATTGGGGTGTTGCAGAGGATCGGATGATCTTTGGTATCAAATGCATCTCCAGGAATATCATTGCTTCTGAACTATTGTTCGTTTTTGAAATCCGCCTGAGATCATGAATGGCTGATGTAATGATGGGGTCAGAATCAAGACCCGTGTGAAACCCTACCTACGTTGTCTACTACAAGTTATTAAATGCCACATAACTATGAAATTGATTAGTAACAACCTTTTCCAATAGTTTGACAATATGCAAAGTGAAGGAGATTGGCCTAAAACTTGAAATAATTTCACTGCTGAAGGTGTTTATTTTAGGGTGTGTGGACAAAACCTCAGATATAATATATTGTAGTACAAAATATCTTGTCAAGAATATCGGGATGTTAAAAATATCGCTGACAGGAATATTGAAGGTAAGAATATTGCTCTCAGTGTTATTTTTAATATTGTAAAACTATTGATTTAGAAAATACTGTTGTATGTAATATCATTTGTAAGTGTTATTCTGTATGTAATTTATTGCAATGTGTTTGATTATATATTTTTATTATTTTTTTGTTTGTGTTTTTAGTAAGATAAAGTATTCATTATGAAGTTGTCGAAATGTGTCTTTTTTGTTGTACTAATATCTAAAACATAATGGATTTTATGCATGCAGCAAGATATTTAGTTTTTATAGCATAACGTTGGGAAGAATTTTAAAAAGCGGATATTTTAATGTAAGTGTATTGGTAATTATTTTGATAATATGCAAATTAATGGTTAAATATTCAGATTTCTTTTGTTACATTCTATAATATTTTATAATTAGAAGAGATGCTAACTATATTAAATTTGAAAAATATTTTATTGTCAATATTAAAATAAATGTATAAATTAAAATATACAAAATGAAAAATATATTTTTAAATATAATTTTCTAATTTTCTAATTTTTGGTAAAAAATTAAAATATTTTAAAGATTTTTTATATTGAAAATGTTAATGTTATTGTAATAAAATTGTTGATAAATTTATATTTTTCAGTGTACGTTTATTTGAATTGTATATTTATATTTATATATTATTGGTGTATTAATTAAAATTTTAAAACAAATCTAATCAGATTTTTAATATGTTTTATATTGAAATACGTTTTGCTTTTGAGTATTCATTTTGATTTGTTTAAAAAAGAAAGAGTTTTTTTTTTTTTAATTTTATGATTGTAAATTTTGATTTCATTTGTTATTTATTGGTTCAAAGTTTAGGAATGGTACTAACTATTTTTGAAAATATATTAATTATTAGTAGTGCTAAAATATTCTTTTTCATGATGATATTTAATTATGGCTACATAGGTTTGCTAGTTTCAGTGTGTTTTTTAAGTACATGTTAGGATCTTTTATAGATCAACAATTAGGTGTGATTATGGAGTATAGATTGTGTATATAAAATTTTTAAGGTGTAGCACATTCATAAAATGTTTTAGATTGTAGTGGAAATAGTAAATTTCATCCCTTTAGTGTCCAACACCTTCCCCAAATTGGCCCAGATTGGGGAGGGAATAGTAAATGTTACCTCTTTAGTATCCAACACCTTCTCCGAATTGGTTTAGATTGGAGTGGGAATAGTACATTTAACCTTTTAAGTGTTCAATATCTTCTCCAAATTGGTATAAATTAGAGTGGGAATATTAAATGTCACTGCGTTAGTGACCAACACCTTCACACATTTGGTTTAGATTGGAGCGGGAATTGTAAATGTAACCCCTTTAGAGTTTAACGTATTTCCCTAAATTGCTATAGATTAGAGTGGGACTAGTAAATGTCACCCATTTCGTGTCTAACATCTTACCCCATTTGGTTTAAATTGGAGGGTAAATAGTAACTGTTATCTCAGTAGTGTCCAACATTTTCTACAAACTCATTTAGATTGAATTGGTAGTAGCAAATGTCACTCCTTTAGTGTCCAATACCTTCCCTAGATTAGTTTACATTGGAGTGGGAATAGCAAATGTCACCCCTTTAGCGTACAAACCTTTCCCGAATTGGTTTAAATTGGTATGGAAATAATAAATGTCACTTTTTAGAGTCCCAACTTGCTTCAATGTTTTTTGTGTAGGAGTGTGATTATTTAATTTAATGTTTTATAATGAACTCCTTTGCTTAAACTGCATTTGTATGTTGTAGAAATACTTTATGTTATTTAATTGGTATTGTTTAATTGGGTAGTTGCATGTTTGTAATAAATAATGTTATTAATTATATTTTTTCAAAGACTAAAGGCATGACTTTTTAATTTTTTTAGTTTTTTAAGCATATTGTTACATTAAACATATATATTTCCACTTACAAGTAAACTTCTATATATAGATAAATAAAACAATTTTAATACATTTATATTGTTAGATAAAAATGTAAATCATATATAAATAGTATTGTATATGTATATTTTTCACTTGTTTCTGTTGTTCGACTTTTTTACGATTTTTAAAATTGTTTCAAATATATATCATCATCATCATTTTACCATACTTTTTCATACCTTATAATTATTTACATATTTTTATACTGTTGTTTAATTGATACTTCACAATTTATTAACAATTTTACAACAATTTAATGTTTTATGTATTTCTTCATTTTTTTACATTTTTAATACATTTATTCTACATTTCTAAATAATTTTTCATGCATTCATTCATTCCAATTGGGAATATAGTTCTTTTTTTTAGTTTCACGTGGTGGCTACGTTTGCAGCCTATTTGTGTCATTTTTAGAATTTTTTCAGCAGTAATGTGCTGCTGTTTTTCAGAAAATATATGTTCTTTTTAAAGGTGGTTTAGGGTTTTGATGATGGGGGTGTTCCGGAGAGGTCTAGAGGCTCTTTATATGCTATTTGTAGGGTATTTTATGATGATTAAGTGAAATGTCGATGTATTTTTTGGGAATGTGATATTTTTGGGGTTTTCCGTTTTACTTTCAAGGTTCTTGTCTATGAACATGTCCTATGGGCATTGGGATTTACATTTTTTAAAAGAAATCTCTCTTGGTTCATTATAAACTAATATGTTGAACTTGGACTTCCCTGTTCTGGTTTATGAGAGTGTTTTTATGGTCCCTAGATACTGTGGATTGCTTAGAGGGAGTTCTATTGGATTGGCTTTATTTAAGCATTTTGGGTGGCTTTTTGCATTGTATTTTTCCTGTTTTGGTGGGTTATTATTTGTGGCTATGTGGATATAGAGAAAGTTCTGCAGCTACAGAACAGATTGTAAGTCATATTTATTTAATTTATTTTGTGTGAGAAACATTAAAATGTATTGTTTGTGTAATTATTATGTGATGGCTATCTGGAAATGTGTAGTTTATATATTGTATTTATCTGATGTGATACATTTAGATAGTTTTTTTAGCTTTTTGGTTGATAAAGTTTAGATTTCTCATGTAAATATTGATATATTATTTCATTATACCAGATTGAGGGCCTCATTGCTAGTCTGGTGGTTCAAGGACTGCAGACTCGCAGTGTTGATCAGACCGCCACACTCCTGATGGTCAGACCACCACATTACAACCCTGGTAGTCGCACTGTCAGGAGACCACCGTCCTTTGTAGGAACATGGTTCCTGACGGGCTGATGGCAGTCAAACTGATGGTCACCCACAGTGGTGCTGACTTCAGCACCATTGTGTGGAGCATGAGTTCCCTTTCCACCAGACTTTTCTACCAGAAAGGGAGTGCCAGGAGCCACAGGGAGGCCCCTACTCTGTCCACAACCATTGGAATTTGCTTGCTTTGGGTGCTGGTGTGCTACGGTATTGGGAGGTGTACTATAACGTGCCCCCTAAGGTAATGATAACTCGCGCCCTTGCCATGCACAGTATTCTCATCAATAATTTTATCGCACATGTTTCAGTGATAGTATCAGAGATGCCATACAAGATGTTATCAGTGATACAATATGTACAGTAATTAGCTGTGCATTGCAAAGGTGCGAGTTATAGTTAACTTAAGGGGTGAGTTATAGTTCCTTGAAATAACTCTAACTATAACTGCTGAATTTCTACGGTTTTGTATGAGTAATTTCAGAATCTAACTATAACCTCGTTGCAATCTCTGTTTTTTCAGTGAATTTCTATACTTTTTAAAATGTAAACTAATTTTAATTACTATACATTATTCCAACTCCTGCAACGCAGGTCTTTGGCCGCGTGTGGGGGGGGTGATGGTTGGTGGCAAGGCCGGGCCTGCAGCCAGGCCTTGCAGCCAAGCCCTTATATACAACAATCCCTGCACCATGCATGGCCTATGGCCGTGCGCACATTGGCCACAGGGTCTGTCTCTCAGTGGATCTGTGAATGGGTGCATGAGTGAGTCTGAAAGTTGGTGTGTCAGTCTATGTGTGGGTCTGAGTGGGTGCATGAGTGTCTGACTGAGTGTGTGAGTGGGTGCCTGAATCACTGAGTGCATGTATGAGTGAATGAATTAGTGTATGTATAAATCTGTATTCTCAATTTTAATTTCTTTATATTTGCAAATATTTTGCAGATAAATAGCAAAATTCATGAAAATGTGTGACTTTTTGTGAATACCGCGCATGGCAATGAAAATTTATTTCTTAACCTATAATTTACCCCAAAACACACCCACATCACACCCCAGGGCCAGGGTACCTTCACCCAGACCCCCTCTGTCCCTTTCAATTTGGAATTTCACTCCCAGGGCCCGTGAAATAAAATGGTGCCAAAACTTTTTAGTCAGGTTGAAGTCAGCCAATTACAGTGCTTCTTTTTGCAGGCATATTCACGAACATTTGTGAATTTCATGAATTATTTGTGAAATATTTGCGGCCAGTGATATACATTATTTTCTCTTTTCACCCCCCCACCCCTTTTCTCACCCTCACTTGACAGAACACCTCTAAACATTCTGCGCCTACCAAGAATAACCGCTACACTTTTTAGGGAAAATGTCATAAAGGTTCATCAAATGGTGCCAAAGATATAGTCAGATCAAAAAATGCTATTTCTATGTACACATGGTCCTAACTATAACCACCAACTGGCGATAGGCAGAAGGTAAGAAATATATACAACACAGTCACAAATCCCAAAGGAAAGAGTGCTAACTTAGACAATAGTTGCCAAAAAGTTTATTTATTATCTATCATATATATATATAAATCTCAAGTTAATATAACTCATGCCCTAAGGTAACTATAACTTGCGCCCCCGCCAAGCACAGTTTTTTGTTCACATTTTTAATGCAAATGTTACATTGGTATTATCAATGATGTTATCAGAGGTGTCATAAGTGGTGTAATTAGCAGTGCATGACGAGGGCACGAGTTATAGTTACCTTAGGGCATATGTTATAGTCACTTGAGATAACTATAACTATAAGAGGTGAATTTCTATGCTTTTGTACATTTAAAATGTGAGCCTCACTATAACTTTAATGTAGCCTTTGTTTTTCTAAGTGAATGTCTATGTTTTTTTAAATTTTATTTCCTAACCATAATGTCCTGTAACCTTTGCTTTATTTCAGTGAATTTCTATGGCTTTTGAATGTAAAGTAATTTACATTACTATATGGTAATCCAACCACCGTGGCCAGGCTCTACAGACAACCCCCATAAAAACCCACCTCCACGATGTGCATGGCCTTTGGTTGTGCGCAGGAGAGGTTGGCCGCAGGCCCTGGCTTGCAACCAGGCCCTACAGCCATCCCCTATAACCAACGGAACCTGTGCTGCAAGCGGCCTTTGACCGTACGTGGCCGGGTTTGGCCGCAGGACCTGGCCTGTGGCTACATGCTCCAGCCAACCCTGCTAGTCACCCATCTCCACACTGCGTGGCAGGAGTTGGCTGTGGCCTGTCTCTCTGTGTGTGAGAATAGGTCTGATAGGGTTTATCTGGGAGTGAGTGTGCTTGTGAGAGTGCCTGTCTGGGTGTGAAATTGGTTGCATCAGTGTCTTATTCGGTCTGTGAGTGGGTGTGTCAGTGTCTGTGTGGATCTGTGAGTGGGTGCATGAGTGTTTCAGTGAGTTTGTGAGTGGGTGTTCGAGAGTCTAAGTGGGTCTGTGAGTGGGTGCGTGAGGGTCTGATGCAACTGTGAGTGGGTGCATGAAGGTCTGAGTGGTTCCGTGAGTGGGTGCATGAGTTTCTGAGTGGGTTTGTGAGTAGATGCATAAGAGTCTGAGCTGGTGTATGAGTGGGAGAAAGAGACTGAAAGAGAGAGAGAAAAAAATAGGGAGAGAGATGGAGAAGTTTTAGGCTTGATGAATGATAGTAGAATTAGATATTTTGGGCAAATTGAAAAGAAAAATGTATTTGTCAATTACAAAGAGTGAGATCACCTTTCAGTATGAACCTTACACTTTTGATGTTTAAAATAAATTAAAGAAGGAAATTAACCACAGGCACACCTGGAGTAAAACCCTCAACTTTCAGTGTAAGAGGCTGTGACCTTAACCTTTAGGTCATAGGTGACTGCTTACTGTGATGCTTCCAGACTTAACTATGCCAGTCAACCCACACATGTAATTGGAAAGAAACATGAATGTTCCATCACTATGAAGGTTTAACAGTCATCATCATCATCAAAATTGTTTATTTGGCTCACTTGAACTATAGAAGTCACACAATTGTAAATAAATACAAGAAAATTCATAATAATAAAATAAACCATAAAAGGAAATAAAATATAAATAGATAAAGATAAAACCTTGGTATCTTCAGGGCTCTTAAAATATAGTTTAAAACAGCATATATGACAGTTTCATTTCCCAACTTGTGCAAGTAAGCAAAAGCAGCAACATGTGATCTAATTTCTAGCGGCCATAATATCGGACTCAAAAACTGTTTCCTTTGAACAGAGTAGAATGTGCAACATAGCATAAAGTGCAATGTAATCCAACCTTCCGATGACAGGGATGAAGAGTTAAATACTAGGTGCCCTTTTGGTGGATCACATCAAGACGGAACCTCGTCAGGAGGAACGAATGTCTCTTATTAGTGATTACCCATAAATAAAGTGTCGGGAGCATGGTTAAATCACAAGCAATACTCACTGTCTCACCGTCACTAGCTTGAGGCCGAGCTATTTGGTTATGCTGTCCGAAGAGCTCATTAATATACTTTGGGGGAATAACAGCCAAACTAGCCAGGTTAGCAAACAAATCTGGGAAACACTGACTTTCAAAGCTCATCTTTATATCATTAAGCCAAGGAATATCTAAGTGATTATCCTGGCTTAAACAATCCATTATTATCGATCTAAAGAGCTGCACTTCTGGGTTCACCATATTCTATGCCATAATAATAACGGTTAGAGCTTATTCTTCCATGTTAAGAAGTCTCACCTCATCATGGCAAATTGCAAGGCTTTACAATTTGCTACCCCCCGTACTCTTGCACCAAATGACGCTACATGCACATATTTACTTTTATAAATACACAGAATTTCACTTACAGGTTTGTGACCCAACAACTTTGAAAATCTAAAAACTGCATCAATTGTATGCTGAAATTGAATGACTCTCACATTGAGTACAAACTTCCAATTAAAATCTACATCCATCGGGATTCCCAAATAAGTAAATTAGTTTTATTTTTTTATTACCTCACCATTAAGAAAAATATTTGTAGTGTTTGCCAGTTTAGGGCCACACTTCATAACAAAGGACTTGTAACGATTTGTCCTAGCACTTAAACTAGCAATAAAAAATTTAAAATTGTCTACCAAAAACCAAAGGGTATTAGCTGTACGAGCTATTAGGACAGAATCGTCTGCATAAAGCAGAATGGGATTTCTCTGGAGTTTATCCGAGGAATATCTTCCCCAGACTTCACCAAGTGCTCTCCCAGGGAGTTGATGCAAATCAAAATCAGAAAAGAGGCCAAAACACAGCCTTTTCTCAGCCCAGTTAGTGATGGGAATTTCTCAGTAAGGTGCCTGCTCCTAATATATCACACTCTGGCTTTAGTATCACCATGAAGTCAGCCAAGCAAGAAAACAATAGTGCTATCAATCCCTACGTTCAGCTTTATAGACCGAGATTTTGATTAGTGTACTATGTCGAAAGCACAGGTCAAGCCCATAAAGGCAAGATGGTCACAGCCTTTTTTGGCCTTAGTGAACTTTTGGACAGTAAGGAAATGATTTAGGGGCTCATTCTGACTTTGGTGGGCATCAGAGGGGTTATCACCTATGCGGCTGTTCTTCTGCGGGCCCTATTACAAGTTTCCTGCTGGGCCAGTGGGTGGAAGCAGCGTTGCCACCCGCCAGCCCAGCGGGAAACTCACCACAACATTGACGGTGGCTCGTAATCGAGCGGGCAACAATGTTGCGGTGCGTCGGGTACGACAGCACCCATTGCGCTTTTCTCTGCCCTTAATTCACAGGGCAGGGATGTCCATGGGGGCCCCTGCACTGCCCATACCCCCTTTCCACCACCCTTTGCATGGCTGTCCTGGTGGATTACAATCACCGAGACCACCAGTCTATCGACTGGCAGCAAACTGGCAGTGCCGGCGGTCAGACCATGGCGGCTCCGCCACGGTCATAATGTGGCTGTCGGACCGCAACTATGGTGGTCTTAAGACCGGCCCTGCGGGTGTTGCGGTCTTAAAACTCCACTGTTCCCAAGTCTGGACGAAAGCCAAACTACAAATCAGAAAGCCTCTTGGTTTTTATTGCCCAAGTTTCCACTTTAGAGAGGATTACTCTACCTAGGATCTTCACCGGGCTGTCTAAGAGGGATATCGTGTGATAACAATGCGAAAGGCTCTTACCTCCCTTTTTAAAAATAGGGATTATAATGGCCTGCAACTGGGTTTTAACCAAAGGGCCTTATAACATTTGTTAGTAAGTGGGCCCAAAACCCACGAAGAGCTTAAAAACAATGCCAGGAAATCCATCAGGACCCAGGGCTTTGCCTGGAAGGCTATTCTCAATTTTTAAGGTTACATCAACTACTGAGATTTGGCTACCAAGACCTTGATTAGCACCCAAATCACAGCAAACTTCCAGCCAAATACATTAGAAAATGGGCCTCTCAATCATTACTAGGGATAACAGATTCAACTTTGGGAAGGACCTCACCCAGTGGATTAAAAAAAATTACAGCTTGCCAAAAGCTACGGGAGTCTTTTAGCTTGCTTGCTTTTCCTGTACTTGTGGGAGCAATGTTTTCATATTTGTGTGAAGGGAAACAGATGAAAACTCCACGTTCTAACAGTGGGAGCTGTGTGACAACTCTTGCTGTCATTAATTTGACTTTTTTTGCTTTTACTTGGTGGGAGCTGTCAGCTCTCATCAAGCAAAAGCAAACAGCAATGTACTGTGGTGGGGACCCCGGGACAAGCAGGAGCCATCAATTGCTCCTTATGGGCAGCCCCCCTCCAATAAGCATTGCCCCATTGACATCGTGGCCCCCAGGGATGGGGGGTCTAAAACAGACCCCATTACTCTTTCATTATAGCCTTGGGGGTTGGCCATCCCCAGGGCTGTGGGAGGGCTGTGCGGCCCCGCATACTATTAGTATTAAGCCCTGGGAGGTGGCGGTCCCTGGGTCAGAGATTAGCCCAGGAGGGGGGGGGGGGGCGTATGCTCCATTTATTTTAAACATGACCCCAGGACCTGACCCACCCGAGGGCTTTATCAAACAAGTGCAGCAGAATGCACTTGTTTTAAATTTTTTATTTTTTTACTGCGCATTCACGATGACAGTGCTAATTTGCTGTAATTGTTTTCTTCAAAGTGCTCTTTTTTGCCCTGAAGGGGGTCCCTCTTGCACCCCAACACCGGAGCTAAGGGGTCAGGGTGTACCTACTGTTAGACTTTTCATCCTTGGCGTGGTGTCCCTTAAATCTTTGCCTCTGTTTCCCAGGTTGTTGATGTGTGCTGGACTCTGGTTTTTCTGTTTTTGTTACTCAGGGCACTTTACCACTGCTAACCAATGCTAACGTGCAAGTGCTCCTCTACAAAATGTGCATGTAATTGCCTTATCCATGATTGGCATATTTGATTTACTAGTAAGTCCCTAGTATAGTGCACTAGAGGTGCCCAGGGCCTGTAAATCAAATGCTACTAGTTGGCCTTCAGCACTGGTTGTGCCACCCACATAAGTAGCTCTGTAATCATGCTCAGACCTGCCACTGCAGTGTCTGTGTGTGCAGTTTTAAACTGTAAATTCAACTTGGCAAGTGTATCCATTTGCCAGACCTAAACCTTCCCTTTTCTTACATGTAAGACACCCCTAAGGTAGGTCCTAGGTAGCCCCAAGGGCAAGATGCAGTGTATGGTTAAGGTAGGACATATAGTAATGTGTTTTATAAGCCCTGACAGTGAAATATTGCTAAATTCGTTTTTCACTGTTGCAAGGCCTGTCCCGCTCATAGGTTAACATGGGGGCTACCTTTAAATCTGATTAAAATGTAGATTCCTTTTGGGAGCGGATAGACATGTGGCGTTTGAGGTTTCTGAGTTCACAATTTAAAAATACATCTTTTAGTAAAGTTGATTTTAAGATTGTGTGTTTGAAAATGCCACTTTTAGAAAGTGTGAATTTTCTTGTTTATACCATTTCTGTGACTCTGCCTGTTTGTGGATTTCCTGTTTGGGTCAGTTTGACAGTTGGGCTGGTTGCACCTCTCACTAAACAGTGACACAAAAGGAGCTGGGGTGTAGTCTGCATTTCCTGATGAGCCATCTGTGCTAGTAGGGAGGGGATGAGTGGTCACTCACACCTGAAAGGGCTGTGCCTGCCCTCACACAATGCAGTCTCCAACCCCCTGGTGAGTGTCTGGGGCCTGGCCTGGGCAAGGCAGGATTTCACAATCAAGAGAGACTTTTCTTTGAAGTAGGCCTACTTCAAAGGAGAAAATGGGTATAAGAAGGGCACCCAAAACCACAGACTTTCTAAAACTTCTAGAAACCAAGAGGAACATCTGCCTGGAGAAGGAACATCTGCCGCTGAAGAGTTGAGGAAGAAGAGCTGCCCTGCCTGTGACTGTGCTTTGTGGAGCTATCCTGCAGTTGCTGCTTCTGCCTGTTCTAGAGGACAAAGACTGGACTTTGTGTTGCCTTCCTTCTTGTGACGATCTTCAAGGGCTTGATTTAGAGCTTGTCTCCTGTTGTCTGAAGTCTCAGGGATAGCAAAGACTTCTCTCTGCCAGCGCCTCGAGTCTCTGAAGAGACTCCTACTCTGCCATGTGGTGCCCATCCAGTTGCACAGCATGCAGCAAGCTCAAAGATGACGCACAAAATCCCTATGAGTATCCTGTTGGTGATAATAATAAGTAGAGAAATAATGATTGTAGGTATCGGAAAGCGTGCAAATCCACCCAGGCCCCTGCTGCATAGAGAACCTATGAGGCTAACAAGCCCCAATCCTAATAAAATCAAAAAGGTGGTGCACCGCAGAGGAAGCTAGCATTTAAATATAGTAAGCACACAGTCCAGAAATCCAGTGATGAAGGTGAAGCAAATCTTCCATTTATTATGGATCAATTCCGATACTTAGTATCCATACAGCAGTCTTATTGCATCATAATGTACAATGAGTCGACAGCCTAAGCATTCCAGAACATGCGACGAGTAGTGAGTTGCAACACACCAGCAAGGGAAACCACAAAGAAAAACAGGGGAATAATAAAAGAGGTTAGTTGAAAGAAGTAATTAAGTGCCAGTAGAGACCCAGAAAAACATGCTCAGATATCACCAAGTGCACTGCAAAATTCAAGGTCAGGACGAAAAAAAGTATGGAAAAGAAATAATGGAGAGAATAGACGCATCTGAGTAATGTATACCGGATATCCAGGAGCCAAGTACAAGGCCAGGATAAATAGCAAGAAAGGACAAAGGAAGAGTTTGTTCATTAAAAATTAGTAAGGATGAAAATAAACGTACAGCAGTAATATCCAATTAGTCATAATAAGAATAATGCCATCATAGACAAGTTATCTGACAAAGAAAATAGCAGAAGATAAATGCAATACCCAAACCAGAGAATCTGGCCCGCTCGTATTGAGATATCAAAAGTAATTTTTTTATGTAGAAAGTAGATAGTTGAATCACGAAAAACAATCAGAAACAACCAAAGTAATAGCCAATTGTCAGGGAAAAGCCGGCGAGGATTAACCAATAGTGTCCATCCCAAAATGAATAGTGGAGTGAAAGCAAAAACCAAAAGCCTACTGGGAGGACTATTCATATAAAAAAATAAAAAAAAACCTAAAGCATAATAGTGCATCAAAGTAACAAGTCTATCTTAAATACGAAAAAATGTGCACTCGAAATGCCCCACAGTGGGCGAGGAAGTGTCTTACCGAAAAGCGCAAGGTAGCGCAGGATGCGGCCCATAACAAGTGGCAATTGGAAAGGCCGATTATCTCAGTCCGGGGCTGGCAAATATACGTGCTGGTCGCCGAAGCGTGAACGAGATCCGGAAAGCCCGCGCGGAATGGTGTATAAATAATAAAAAGTTTCCGGACATCCAGACGCAGAGAAAAGACTAGAAAAAAACTCCGGGCAGCCATCTTGAGGGAATTCAAGTGCCGAGATGTAAAAGGGGGCAGCGAAGGACTGTGTAGTAAACATAAAGAAAAGACAAAGTACAAAGTCATCAAGGTGTAGAAAAACTAAAAACATATAACAAAGAACAAGAAAGGACAAACCTTGGTGGCCATTTTGTAAGTGTAAAAAATGGCAGTACCTATTCAGAATATTATGGGCCACCAAGTAAGACAAAACATGAGAAAGTAGAAAAAAAGTGAAATGGAAAGAAAGAAGAGGAAGAGGAAGACCCAAATGTCCCTAAGGGAATCCAAAGTGCTAGTGAAAGGCCTATTATGCACGCCTGTTAGTGCAAGGCAACGGAAGACAGATTTAAATATCAACAGTTAGTTAGAACATTCTGATACATGGAGACAATCCTAAAGCCTCATCCTGTGAATCATTATACAAACAGTTGTGAGCTAATCCAAAGATCATGAGGTAGCATATAATCATTCTCCAAGTGTTGCAATCCTATATAGGTGTAACCAAGTAAATAAAAATAGAAAAAATATTTTATGAAAAATAATGTAATACATGGAACAGATAACAGGCCAAGGTGACACGGGAAAGTTAGATCAGTGTACATGTAATAGCTGCACATAGCGGTCTGAGTTCGACAGTATTTGATATATCAAAGCACTGGACAGAGCACTGAAAGTCTAAAACAATGAATGCTAACGTTTATCAAAGTCCTGAACTTATATTACAAAAAATAATGCAATTCGTGATCACTGTTGTGGCCCAGGTCCACCGCTCGTAAGCGGCAGATCCAGGCTGCCTCCCTTTGGTGTAATAACAACTCCCTGTTGCCCCCTCTAGGGTGCAAGGGGATATGGTCAATTCCCTGGAACCAGATCTGAGATTCAAGAGGGTGAACCGATATCATATGAGTAGTTAACGGATACCTGACATCATTATTTCTAATGGCACGTAGATGTTCCTGTATCCTCGATTTCAAAGAGCGTTTGGTACTGCCTACATAAATGATATTGCATGCACATCCCAGGACGTAAATAACAAATTTTGTATTGCAATTGATAAAATGATTAATAGTGAATGTCCTGGTATTGTTATAACAGAATGTTGTGGATTTATCAAGACCAAACACACAGATTTTACAATTGTGGCAAGTGAAGAAACCCCTTGGTTTTGGGGGGAGCCATGTGGCAGAACTAGGTGTAAAAATGTAGCTAGCACATAAGTGATCCCTTAAGGTCCTTCCTCTCCGGTAAGTAATGATGTTTTTTTTTTAATAAGTATTCTTTGAGGCCGGGAATTACAGTCAGTAAGGACCAGTGTTGTTTTAGAATTTTGAAAATGTCCTGACTGTGAGCTGTATATCGGGTGACTAAAGAAACCAGTTTCATATTGTTCTTTTTCTCTTCTCAATGGAACTTCGAAATCAGGGTGTCTTTTCTGGGTAACTTCATAATACGTTTTTCTGCTCGTAAGAGAATATTATGACTGTAACCCCTCTTGATAAATCTCTGTTTTGCCAGTTGTATCTGTCTGTGAAATTTATCATTAGTGCTGCAATTCTGTCTCACGCGTACCATTTCACCGAAAGGAATATTGTAAATTACCGAAAGTAGGTGAGCACTGGTAGCGTGTAGAAGGCTATTACAAGCAGTAGACTTCCTGTATAACACACTCTGTATAGAATTGTGCTCTATAAAAAATCTAATGTCCAAGAAGTCAATAGTGTAATTACCATGGTGTAAACTAAGTTTTACATTGTAAGGGTTGTCATTGAGATAGGCATGGTACATAAAAAGCTGTTCAGTGGTACCATTCCATATCATAATAATATCATCGATATAACATCCCCAAAAGACAATATACTCAGTCCAGGGGGAGTCATGTTTGCCCCAGGCATGCATTTTCTCATACCAGCCAATAAATAAACAGGCATACGACGGGGCGAATTTCGAACCCATCGCTGTACCTTGTGTTTGTTGAAACCACTCGTTGTTGTGTAGGAAGTAATTCTTGGACAAAATAATGTCAATCATTTCTATGAGCATCTGATTATGCGTGAAAAGATCAGCAGGTCGAGTATTTAAAAAAGAAGTCACCACTTGTATATCAAAGGATTTTTGAATACACGTGTATAAACTATTCGCGTCCATAGTGACAAAAGTGGTCTTTAAGATAGACTTGTTACTTTGATGCACTATTACGCTTTAGGGTTTTTTGTTGTTTTTTATATGAATAGTCCTCCCAGTACGCTTTTTTTTTTTTTTTCACTCCACTATTCATTTTGGAATGGACACTATTGGTAAATCCTTGCCGGCTTTTCCCTGACAATTGGCTATTACTTTGGTTGTTTCTGATTGTTTTTCGTGATTCAACTATCTACTTTCTACATAAAAAATGTACTTTTGAAATCTCAATACGAGCGGGCCAGATTCTCTGGTTTGGGTATTGTATTTATCTTTTGCTATTTTCTATGTCAGATAACTTGCCTATGATGGCATCATTCTTATTATGACTGATTGGATATTACTGCGGTACGTTTATTTTCATCCTTACTAATTTTTAATGAACAAACTCTTCCTTTGTCCTTTCTTGCTATTTATCCTGGCCTTGTACTTGGCTCCTGGATATCCGGTATACATTACTCAGATGCGTCTATTCTCTCCATTATTTCTTTTCCATACTTTTTTTCGTCCTGACCTTGAATTTTGCAGTCCACTTGGTGATATTTGAGCATGTTTTTCTGGGTCTCTACTGGCACTTAATTACTTCTTTCAACTAACCTCTTTTATTATTCCCCTGTTTTTCTTTGTAGTTTCCCTTGCCGGTGTGTTGCAACTCACTACTCGTCGCATGCTCTGGAATGCTTAGGCTGTCGACTCATTGTACATTGTGATGCAATAAGACTGCTGTGCAATAAGACTGCTGTATGGATACTAAATATTGGACCTGATCCATAATAAATGGAAGATTTGCTTCACCTTCATCACTGGATTTCTGGACTGTGTGCTTACTATATTTAAATACTTGTTTCCTCTGCGGTGCACCACCTTTTTTATTTTATTTGGTGCCCATCCAGTTCCTGGGACCTGAAAGGAGAAGCTGGCAGCCCAAGAGTAAGAAATCCACGCACAGACTGCCGAGCGGGGAAAAGATTGACGCAACTCCGATCTGTGGCTGAAAAATCGACAAGCCACCTGCTTCACAGCTGAAAATCGACACTCGCCTGCAACGCAACCGGGAGATCAACACCTGTGGCTGGAGAAACGACACGCAGCTTCGCTGATGGGGATCGGTGAGATCGCAACCCGTGCAGCGGCTGAATTTCTGGGCATGCAAAAACGATGCAAGGCCTGCCCAGAGCCGTGTGCGGACCGAATCAACCCATCACTCTCCAGTGGAGGGAAGAAATGACGCACACCGACTCGACTGAAGGAGAAACAACACAAGGACTCGTGAGTGAGTCATATCGATGTATCCCAAGCCCTTTTTGACGCACACTCGCCCGTGCGGGGTTATTTTTGATGCGAACCAGGAACATTTTAAAGCTAGCAGCGCTAGCGTTGTGTTTAAAAATATATGAAAACTCTTTTTGCTTTTTTTGCTTTTTAATTGATGACTTGTGTATTGTGGATTTTTGTTGTTTTGGTCTTGTTTTGTTTAGATAAATAGTTTCTATTTTTCTAAACCTGTGCTGTGTCATTTTGTAGTGTTTTCATTAAGTTATTGTGTGTGTTGGTACAAATACTTTACACCTAGCACTCTGAAGTTAAGCCTACTGCTCATGCCAAGCTACCAAGGGGGTAAGCAGTGGTTAGCTGAGGGTGATTCTCTTTTACCCTGACTGGAGTGAGGGTCCTTGCTTGGACAGGGGTAACGTGACTGCCAACCAAAGACCCATTTCTAACACCTACCCTGGCTCATTTCCCTTTTTTTGGCTGAAGCCGAGTCACAAAATGGCTGCCAACATTTCCTGGTTGAAGTGTTGGCAGACACCCAGACCTGTGCATTTCCCTGCACAAGCTTGTCATTATTCGCAAATACATCACAAAGGATCCGTGGCCCTAGAATTACAACATTATTCTCCCTTTAGTTACTTGAAAACTGTTCAACGGATTTACACCAAATAAGTGACAGCATAATCTGCGTACCAAAAACTAGCTTTCTTTTGAAT